>NC_064927.1:404943489-405246359 GCF_023897955.1 Schistocerca gregaria | reverse complement strand
ACAAATGCTAGAAACGTAGGTTTGCCTCTCCTGAATCTTTCTTCTAAGATAAGCCTTAAGGTCACTATTGCCTCACGTGTTCCAACATTTCTACGGAATCCCAACTGATGTTCCCCGAGGTCGGCTTCTATCAGTTTTTCCATTCGTCTGTAAATAATTCGTGTTAGTATTTTGCAGCTGTGACTTATTAAACTGATAGTTCGGTAATTTTCACATCTGTCAGCACCTGCTTTCTTTGGGATTGTAATTATTATATTCTTCTTGAAGTCTGAGGGTATTTCGCCTGTCTCATACATCTTGCTCACAAGCTGGTAGAGTTTTGACAGGACTGGTTGTCCCAAGGCCGTCAGTAGTTGTAATGGAATGTTGTCTACTCCGGGGGCCTTGTTTCGACTCAGGTCTTTCAGTGCTCTGTCAAACTCTTCACGCAGTATCGTATCTCCCATTTCGTCTTCATCTATATCCTCTTCCATTTCCATAATATTGTCCTCAAGTACCTCCCCCTTGTATAAACCTTCTATATACTCCTTCCACCTTTCTGCCTTCCCTTCTTTGCTTAGAACTGGGCTGCGATCTGAGCTCTTGATATTCATACACGTGGTTCTCTTCTCTCCAAAGGTCTCTTTAATTTTCCTGTAGGCAGTATCTGTCTTACCCCTAGTGAGATAAGCTTCTACATCCTTACATTTGTCCTCTAGCCATCCCTGCTTAGCCGTTTTGCACTTTCTGTCGATCCCGTTTTTGAGACGTTTGTATTCCTTTTTGCCTGCTTCATTTACTGCGTTTTTATGTTTTCTCCTTTCATCAATTAAATTCAATATTTCTTCTGTTACCCAAGGATTTCTAGCAACCCTCGTCTTTGTACCTACTTTATCCTCTGCTGCCTTCATTACTACATCCCTCAGAGCTACCCATTCTTCTTCTACTGTATTTCTTTCCCCTATTCCTGTCAATTGTTCCCCTATGCTCTCCCTAAAACTCTGTACAACCTCTGGTTCTTTCAGTTTATCCAGGTCCCATCTCCTTAATTTCCCACATTTTTGCAGTTTCTTCAGTTTTAATCTACAGGTCATAACCAATAGATTGTGGTCAGAGTCCACATCTGCCCCTGGAAATGTCTTACAACTTAAAACCTGGTTCCTAAATCTCTGTCTTACCATTATATAATCTATCTGATACCTTTTAGTATCTCCAGGGTTCTTCCACGTATACAACCTTCTTTCATGATTCTTAAGCCAAGTGTTAGCTATGATTAAGTTGTGCTCTGTGCAAAATTCTACTAGGCGGCTTCCTCTTTCATTTCTTAGCCCCAATCCATATTCACCTACTATGTTTCCTTCTCTCCCTTTTCCTACACTCGAATTCCAGTCACCCATTACTATTAAATTTTCGTCTCCCTTCACTATCTGAATAATTTCTTTTATTTCATCGTACATTTCTTCAATTTCTTCATCATCTGCAGAGCTAGTTGGCATATAAACTTGTACTACTGTAGTAGGTGTGGGCTTCGTATCTATCTTGGCCACAATAATGCGTTCACTATGCTGTTTGTAGTAGCTTACACGCATTCCTATTTTCCTATTCATTATTAAACCTACTCCTGCATTACCCCTATTTGATTTTCTGTTTATAACCCTGTGTTCACCTGACCAGAAGTCTTGTTCCTCCTGCCACCGAACTTCACTAATTCCCACTATATCTAACTTTAACCTATCCATTTCCCTTTTTAAATTTTCTAACCTACCTGCCCGATTAAGGGATCTGACATTCCACGCTCCGATCCGTAGAACGCCAGTTTTCTTTCTACTGATAACGACATCCTCCTGAGTAGTCCCCGCCCGGAGATCCGAATGGGGGACTATTTTACCTCCGGAATATTTTACCCAAGAGGATGCCATCATCATTTAATCATACAGTAAAGCTGCATGTCCTCGGGAAAAATTATGGCTGTAGTTTCCCCTTGCTTTCAGCCGTTCGCAGTACCAGCACAGCAAGGCCGTTTTGGTTAATGTTGCAAGGCCAGATCAGTCAATCATCCAGACTGTTGCCCCTGCAACTACTGAAAAGGCTGGTGCTCCTCTTCAGGAACCACACGTTTGTCTGGCCTCTCAACAGATACCCCTCCGTTGCGGTTGCACCTACGGTACGGCCATCTGTATCGTTGAGGCACGCAAGCCTCCCCACCAACGACAAGGTCCATGGTTCATGGGGGGGATATGTTAAATATTTGACGTTAAAGAAACCTTTACGGTTGAAGACATAAGGCAGCTAATTTTTCACGCATCTGTATGTTTTTAACAGCATATCTCCTGAGCTAAATGTTTTCGAATGATGTAATTGTAGTGGTATAGGTGATGGAAAAAAATGCCATCATCAAAATCCCAATACATTACAGTTCCCAATAAAGTTGGAATTCAGAACAACTTCTATTTGTCTCGGAACGAATAAATACAATTCTCTATAGTTTTTTTAAAAAAGGTGGGAATTTACGTAGATGGGACCTGGATAAACTGACTAAACCAGAAGTTGTACAGAGTTTCAGGGAGAGCATAAAGGAACAATTGACGGGAATGGGGGAAAAAAATACAGTACAAGGCGAATGGGTAGCTTTGAGGGATGAAGTAGTGAAGGCAGCAGAAGATCAAGTAGGTAAATAGACGAGGGCTAGTAGAAATCCTTGGGTAACAGAAGAAATATTGAATTCATGAAAGGAGAAAATATAAAAAGGCAGTAAATGAAGCAGGCAAAAAGGAATACAAACGTCTCAGAAATGAGATCGACAGGAAGTGCAAAATGGCTAAGCAGGCATGGCTAGAGGACAAATGTAAGGATGTAGAGGCTTATCTCACTAAGGGTAAGATAGATACAGCCTACAGGAAAATTAAAGAGACTTTTGGAGAAAAGAGATAGACTTGTATGAATATCAAGAGCTCGGATGGAAACCCAGTTCTAAGCAAAGAGAGGAAAGTAGAAAGGTGGAAGGAGTATATAGAGGGTCTATACAAGGGCGATGCACTTGCGGACAATATTATGGAAATGGAAGAAGATGTAGATAAAGATGAAATGGGAGATACGATACCGCGTGAAGAGTTTGACAGAGCACTGAGAGACCTGAGTGAAATAAGGCCCAGGGAGTAGACAACATTCCATTAGAACTACTGACGGCCTTGGGAGAGCCAGTCCTGACTAAACTCTTCCATCTAGTGAGCAAGATGTATGAGACAGGCGAAATACCCTCAGACTTCAAGAAGAATATAATGTTTCAAATCCCAAAGAAAGCAGGTGTTGACAGATGTGAAAATTACCGAAATATCAGTTTAATAAGTCACAGCTGCAAAATACTAACACGAATTATTTACAGACGAATGGAAAAACTGATAGAAGCCGACCTCGGGGAACATCAGTTGGGATTCCGTAGAAATGTTGGAACACGTGAGGCAATAGTGACCTTAAGGCTTATCTTAGAAGAAAGATTCAGGAGAGGCAAACCTACGTTTCTAGCATTTGTAGACTTAGAGAAAGCTTTTGACAATGTTGACTGGAATACTCTCTTTCAAATTCTGAAGGTGGCAGGGGTAAAATACAGGGAGCGAAAGACTGTTTACAATTTGTACCGAAATCAGATGGCAGTTATAAGAGTCGAGGGGCATGAAAGGGAAGCAGTGGTTGGGAAGGGAGTGAGACAGGGTTGTAACCTCTCCCCGATGTTATTCTATCTGTATATTGAACAAGCAGTAAAGGAAACAAAAGAAAAATTTGGAATAGGTATTAAAATCCAGGGAGAAGAAAAAAAAAACTTTGAGGTTCGCCGATGACATTGTAATTCTGTCAGAGACAGCAAAGGTCTTGCAAGAGCAGTTGAACGGAATGGACAGTGTCTTGTAAGGAGGATATAAGATGAACATCAACAAAAGCAAAACGAGGATAATGGAATGTAGTCGTATGAAATCGGGTGATGCTGAGGGAATTAGATTAGGAAATGAGACACTTAAGGTAATAAAGGAGTTTTGCTATTTGGGGAGCAAAATAACTGATGATGGCCGAAGTAGAGGGCATATATAATGTAGACTGGCAATGGCAAGGACAGCTTTTCTGAAGAAGAGAAATTTGTTAACATCGAGTATAGATTTATGTGTCAGGAAGTCGTTTCTCAAAGTATTTGTATGGAGTGTAGCCATGTATGGAAGTGAAACATGGACGATAACTAGTTTGGACAAGAAGAGAATAGAAGCTTTCGAAATGTGGTGCTACAGAAGAATACTGAAGATAAGGTGGATAGATCACGCAACTAATGAGGAGGTATTGAATAGGATTGGGGAGAAGAGAAGTTTGTGGCACAACTTGACTAGAAGAAGGGATCGGCTGGTAGGACATGTCCTGAGGCATCAAGGGATCACAAATTTGGCATTGGAGTGCAGCGTGGAGGATAAAAATCGTAGCGGGAGACCAAGAGATTAATACACTAAGCAGATTCAGAAGGATGTAGGTTGCAGTAGGTACAGGGAGATGAAGGAGCTTGCACATGAAAGATTGGCATGGAGAGCTGCATCAAACCAGTCTCAGGACTGAAGACCACAGCAACAACAACATAGTTTTTAACGGAATCTTATGCAATTCTTCCCTGAAAACTGGTAATGTTGATGGATAGTAATCACTCATCTTTCTCTCCGAAGTATACGGTAATAAAATTGAGATCTCTTGTCTTTGGTGACCAGGGAAGATTACACGCCTCACCCTCGTGCTCACGAAAGAAGTCCTGAACGGTGAAAGCTATGTGAACAGGGACATAGTCATTGGGTAACACTGGACGGAGCTGATCAGCCAGAGTGGTCACATAATCTTTGGCAGGTATGTGAGCTTACAGAGTAATCAAGGGGTCGAAGAAATACAACGATATGGTTGTTCAAATCACCAATGATCTCCATACCATGTTTCACTCTGGGGACGTCAACTCCGCCAAAATTTAGGAACGGTGTGCAAAAGGATCACCGGATCAAATCACTTTCTTCCGTTTGTCCGTAGTCTAGTTTTTGTAGCTTCGGCTCTAAGTTCTTTTGTTACGGAAATGAGTATCATTGAAGACCGATTAACGAATTTCAGTTCGCCCGGCAATTCCTCCCCGTTTATGAAACTCTTAGTTAGGTTACGGAAGCACCTATCGTTCGAGTACCAACAGTTTGTCCACAGGAATTCACTTAACACCGGCAGAATGCACTCACAACTACACTGAAAACTGTTCTGACCACGCATAACAGTTGCAATGTGTGAGGACATTGTATATTGCAAGCGAGATGATATATCTGGCCGTTACCGGGAACACTGACAACTACAGCCACAAGTTTTCCCTACTGGGTATGTGCGTCACTGGGGAAATAGATTTGGTGCAGGAACTGCCATACCAGAATTCCTATTTGTGTTTCCTGTTTATCACGAAGTGATGCTGTAGCCTATCAGGGATGAGATTTTTTTTCAGTTGCATGTACAGCAGTTTTGAATTGATTTCAAGTCGTTTCCTTACACTGGTTTCATCCCCGCTATTTCATTTCAGCGAGTTCAGTTCCTACTAGTTTTTTCCTTAAGCTCTTCTTCAGAAGTCACCCAAAATTTTCCTGCACTTTTAAAAATGTTCTTGTGTGGTAACATTGCTTGACAGAGAGTGGAAACATTCCTTATATCTATCGAAATTACTCCTTACTTATTTTAGTAGAGTGTAGCGTGCGAGTGTTTAGCTTTCCTGTTGTTAGTTATTCGTACCAACTGAAGTTTTCAAGTTATCAGAAGCAACTCCTCTGTTCAACATTTTATTTTTGTAATAATGTGTTCCATGAAGCGGACCTGATGTTTAAATCTTTCACTTTACTGTCCAGTAACGAGTATCTTTGTAACAACAGCTGCGAAAGCTGCATGTTTTGTGTACTGTTTCGTAATGTTGTTACACTTTCTTCATTCTGAACTTTTTTCACCAGCTGCGACATAGTCATTGCAGTCTGAATTCTATACAGTTTGTAAATAATCTTTCGCTTCTTCTATTTTATCCGTGTTACGTTCAGAATTTCAAACTATGTAGCCCAGTCAAAATTGTCTCACATACCTACGCCTTTTTTTGGAAGTGCCCTCGATAAACTTCTTTCCTCACCTATTCTTTTTACTACTTCTTTATTTATTACTTATCTGCCTGCTTAATTTTTAACATTTCGTGAGAACAGCTCATTGCACGTGTCCAGTTTCTTCCTCTCCGGATTTTCACGTACCCTATTTTTCAGTTCCATGTTTTGCTATGCTGCAGCCTTACCTTTCCAGCAACTTCTTCGACAGTTCCAACGCTGTTTTTGGTATCTATGTAGTTCCTAGACTGAAGAATGTTTCCTTTCTTCATTTGGCTATACTATGTAATTAGTAACCAATAATTATTGTCACAGATATAGTTCCTGGTCTTCATAATCGATTGAACAGTCAGAGAGAGGCCCGGGGACAGACAGAGCAGTTCTCCGCACGACTGGTGGATGCAGGGCGCTGGCAGTCTAGCTAAACAATACTAACTAGTCAGCCACTTTATTACAAGCCATGCTGCTACTCTCTGGAGCTACTGTGCGGTGGCCACGCCTCTCTGGGCGTCTGGCACAGGAGCCTCATGTGATGCAGTGATGGCTGGCGACTACTGTGTGCATTCTTACATATGCATGAGAGCCGGCATCCTGACGCCTGTGACCAGCTAGCAGCACCTGACCCAGTTAGGTGTACCAAGCTGCTGCTGGCTGCAAGTCTCGTCTGTACGAATACCGATGCTGCGAGACGTCATGGCGTCTGCCTCAGTGTCAAGAGAGATCAACCCGGTCATGATCTGCTGCCCCCTAGGCAGGAATCGGCATGCTGCTGGAGCGAGCTGAGAAGTGGCCCACCAGCGGAGAGGCACCAGGCTCCAGAAGCAGGGCCTGGTGCAAGACGATGGTGCGGTGCATGTGACTGACTAGGTTCGTGGTGGCTGCTTGCTGACCCAGCAGTGCCTGCCGTAGTCCCCTTTTCGTTGTAGGTTTGCCAGTCTGAGAATATCTCTGCTAAGAATTTACACGAGATATCGGCTCACTTGTGGTGATTTACCACTGCCTCTCGCGTTCCTGACAACACTTCTGCCTCCCGTCGGTGGAGAAATCGGTTGGTCTGTTCTGTAAGACACTTGTTTTATCGCTGCGCTGGCAGGTTTACGGTGGCAAGCCAGGTATGTCTCACAAAGTGCTACCGTAACAGGTATGTCGACTTCCTGCACTCGCCGGATGTCTGTGGCTTATACAATTCTGCACTACTAAGCTACCACAGAAGTGCCAAAATATATAACTCTTTCAGATAGCGTAGAGTACTCGATAGAACCGTAGCATAATCTACTTGCTGTTTGGTCTGTCCACGTGTTAGCGAGTGACGTGTGGTGCTGCAGACCTGCGCGAGGACTTCCGACCGGAGCCGAAGGACACCCGAGTAGCCGCTGGAGAGACGGCGCTGCTGGAGTGCGGCCCACCCAAGGGCCTGCCGGAGCCAGCGCTCATCTGGAGAAGGGACGGGCAGCCGCTGGACCTGCGCGCCTCCACCAGGTCAGTACGCTGACCTCCACTGTGCAACGTTATGGTCTCCAAATGCCAAATGACTCAGAGGTGCTGACACCTGTTCCTAGATTTACAAGGGGATCCACCATAGGTCAGTCTCTGACAAAGTCGAAAATTAGAATGGTGAATATGACGGGACACCTGTTTTGGCTTAGGTGCCGACACTCTGTAGTTCCCGAGAAAATGACACGCCACTTCTCTAGTCCCCTCTCGCGGCAAAAATTTGAAACTGTGGCCTTAGCCGCAGCGCTACAGACTTGCTTCGTTGTACGATAATCGGGCTTACTGGTCAAGTGGCGTAGAGAGTTTGACCGTCATGTTCTCGGAAATTGCAGGGTAACGGCACCCAATCTAAAACAGATGTCCCGTTAATTTCACCCTGCGAAGTTTAGATTGTTTTAGAGAACGACCTATGGAGTGGTCCCCATGTTAGAGAAGGCTCTGACGATGTCGACTGCAATATGCTTTTCGAAATTCCGAAAGCAGCAGGGAAATAGTGCAGAGAACGGAATGTTACTCACACCTTGCACACAAATCGGACTGCGCTTATAAGGGTCAAAGAACTTGAAAGGGAAGCAGCAGCTAATAAGGAAATGAGAAAAGATTTTAGTCTTTCCCAGATGATACTAAATCTATCCACTGAACTGTAAAGAATTCTGAGGAGTAAATTAGAGTTGGTATGAAAGTTCAGGGAGACGAAATAGACAACTTTGAGGCCTGCTGCTGATATTGTAATTCTACCAGAGATGGGAAGGAACTTATAAGAGCAGCTGAACGGAATGGATACTGTCTCGAAAAGACTTTATAAACGAACATAAAAAAGTAGTCGAATTAAATCTGGCGATGTTGAGAGAATTGCTGTAGGAAACGGGACACTAAAAGTTATAGATGAGTTTTTCTATTTCAGCAGCAAAGTAACTTATAATGGCTCAATGAGAGGAGATGTGAAATGCAGACTGGTGGTTAGAAGAAAAGCATTTCTGAAAAAGAGAAACCTGTTAACACCTAATTTGAATTTAAATCTTGTGAAATCTTTTCTGAAGGAACTTTTCTATAGCGTAGCATTGTACGAAAGTGAAACGTGGGGATTAAGAAGTTCAGACAAGATGAGAATCGAAGATTTTGAAATATGATGCTACAGAAAGTAATGGATATTTTGGGTAGGTTGAGTGATTAATGAAGTGGTACTGAGCCTAACTGGGAAAAAAAAAGAAATTAATGGCATAACATGACTTGGCAGGATAGATTCTGAGACTTCAACACGCATTTAGAAACTTCATGGCAGATTAAAACTGTGTGTCGGACGGAGACTCGAACTCGGGACCTTTGCCTTTCGCGGGCAAGTGCTCTACCAACTTAGCTACCCAACCACGACTGACGCCCCGTCCTCACAGCTTCAATTCTGCCACTATCTCCTCTCCTACCTTCCAAACTTCGTAGAAGCTCTTCTGCGAACCTTGCAGGACTAGAACTCCTGGAAAAAAGGATATTGAGGAACCATGACTTACCCATAGATGTTTTCAGAATGAAATTTTCACTCTGCAGCGGAGTGTGCGCTATTATGAAACTTCCTGGCAGATCAGGGTCCCGAGTTCGAGTCTCGGTCCGGCAAAGAGTTTTAATCTACCAGGAAGGTTCATATCAGCGCACACTCCGCTGCAGAGTGAAAATTTCAATCTGGAAACATCCTCCAGGCTGTGGCTAAGCCATGTCTTCACAGTATTCCTTCTTCCGGGAGTGAGAGTTCTGCAACGTTTGCAGAAGAGCTTCTGTGAAGTATGGAGGGTAAGACACGAGGTAGTGGCAGATGTAAAGTTGTGCGGGCGAGCTGTGAGTCGTGCTAGGATAGCTCAGACAGTAAGCATTTGTCCATGAAAGGCGGAGATCCCGAGTTCGAGTTTCGGTCCGCCACACAGTTGTAATCTGCCAGGAAGTTTCATATCAGCGCACACTCCGCTGCAGAGTGAAAATTTCATTCTGCATTCTTCCACAATTTTAGTAGTGGTGACAAGTGTGTGTGTGTGTGTGTGTGTGTGTGTGTGTGTGTGTGTGTGTGCCCCATGGGGGTGGGGGAGGGGGGCAGTAAAAATCGTGGAAGGAGACCAGGAGATGAATACAACAAGCATATTCGGGAAGATGTAGGCTGCAGAGTTGTTCGGAGATGAAGAGGCTTGCATAGGATAGAGTAGCATGGAGAGCTGCATCATACAAGTCTTCGGACTGAAGGCCACAACAATAACACCCCATTACATTTTCCCACTGGCAGGCACGTCCAGGTGTACAGGTGTGTGTGTGTGTGCTAGTGGATGCGACTCCAGTTGTGCTGCCGGTGACGGTGAGTTGTCCGTGTGTGTTCCAGGCTCCGCCTGGTGGACGGAGGGAACCTGCTCATCTCCGACGTCCGTCAGGCTGACGAGGGCCAGTACCAGTGCGCGGCGCAGAACATGGCGGGCTCCAGGGAGTCCAAAGTCGCCAAGCTCACCGTCAACGGTAGGGCCGCGCTGGGCTCTCAAGCTACGAGTACAAATACCTCATCCATTCCACAAATTTCTCTCCCCGTCGGTGAATGTCACAGTACGAGTGAAATACGTATAATATTCATCAACAAGGGTTTCCTGTGCTTCTCAATAAACCAAAAGAGTTTTACTGCCAGTTTTCAGAATTTTAACGTAACCCATGATTGCACCAATACTTATAATAAGTACTATAGGGAAACAAGTTTCGAAAAGAGAATTACGTTAACATCGAATACAAATTTAAGAGCTAAGAGGTATTTTTTTTCCTAAGTGTTTTGCTGGAGTCTTTTATGGAACTGATGCGCTTACAGTGTGCAGCACAGACGAGAAGAGTATAGAACTGAGAACGAAGTCTTCCGTGGTGGCACTTTCGCATCTACTGAAGGTAAACCTCGGGCTTTCGATGATTACCTCCATCGTCTTCGTCAGAAGCAACTGCCTGTCAAAACTACTTCTGTAGTAGCCTTACGTAGAACAAAGACGGCGTCTGATTGATACATTTTATGAAATGACGGACCGAATGACTATTTTGTCTCTAGCAGTGCCCAATTTTTTTTTTTTTTTTTTTTTTTTTTTTTATAGAGCATTTTCAGGAACGTGCATAAACTTGGCTCCTTTTCATCTGTATCCATTTGATTGTTACGTTGACGACAAGTGTATGGTCTGGACACAAAGCATATAAATTCTTGAGCACTCTCTGGAACCTATGAATAGTATGCACCCAAACATCCAGTTTACCTTCTAGACAGAGAAAGACGGAAGAATGCCATTTTTACACGTTTTGCTACAGCGAAAATCGGATGGACGTCTCGGCCATTCAGTGTACTGCTAGCCGACGCATACTGCTTTACATCTTAGCGCCCGGAGTTTTCATTATCCAGTCCAGAAGAGAGTAGTTTTAAATCTACTGTTGAACAGAGCTAAGACCGTTTCTGACGAGGGCCACTTGGTTTCCGAAATTAATCATCTCAAGTTTGTGTTCCGAAAGAACTGCAATGGGTCACGTGATACGAAGTAAACGTTCTCCAAGGAAAGGAACCGGGAAAATGTTGAAAATCCACGTGAAGAGCCACCGATTGCATTCCTTCCACCGAGCGAGGTGGCGCAGTGGTTAGCACACTGGACTCCCATTCGGGAGGACGACGGTTCAATCCCAGCGTCCGGCCATCCTGATTTAAGTTTTCCGTGATTTCCCCAAATCGCTCCAGGCAATGCCGGGATGGTTCTTTTGAAAGGGCACGGCCAACTTCCTTCCCTAATTGGATGCGACCGATGACCTCGCTGTCTGGTCTCCTCTCCCACAACAACCCAACCCGTTCCTTCCCTTCTGCGGCGCTACGCCCAGAAAAATAGGCGGAGTCCTGGGAAGACGAGGTATCTGGTCCATCTTCCGACCTCCTAAGAAGATGAAATAGGTTACGCTCTGCTGAGAACAGTCTCGGCCTCAGGATTTCTGGGATTTGTAACATCCCTTGTGAGAGTGGAAGCAATTACATCGTTTCCTACCGCTGTGCAGAAGATCAACGGCATATTAAAAATTCAGAACTGGAGAAATCTGCAGTGGCAGAGCACAGACTCCCAAACATACAACACTGTTTGATGAATTAAAGCTCTGTCCCAGGCCCCCACTGGGACTCGGTAATTAAAGAGGCTTTAGAAAGAAGACTATGAAGGACAGCGGATATAATCTTAGCAGGGCACCGAAAAACGACCTCCATGCAAAGAAGAGTCAGTGATATTCGTCGCAATGTTTACGTTACGGCGGGTGCGGTGGCACCACCAGCGCAGACGTTGACACTATCTGCGACAGCATGACGTAATTGCCGATCAATGAGAAGTCTTCTCGGGTTATATTAGGCCACAACAGCTGCAGTTTGGACTGTTAGTTGCTCCTGACAAAGACGATGGAGGTAAGAAGTCCGAGAATATAATGCAAGGTTACAGGAGCTTTCGAAATATGAAACGAAATTATGTGTGAAGTCGATTAACTGGAGCACTAAATCACATAAGAGGTTTTGGGAGGCTTGACTAGCATACAGGCCTGCATATAACCAGCCTTCAGACTTTCGAGCTACAGTATAAAATAATATGCTCTCTCAGTTAGCTTTTCTCGTAGACAAAAGGACTGATATGCTGTCTTCTAAAGCAAAGGTTGTCTTGTCTCATCACTTCAGCTAACATCTGAAGATAATAAAAAACGCGATCTGAGGAGATGCTTTGTAACGAAAATCCAGTCAGAGAATGACCAACTGTAGCTCTAATGTACACATTATCCATTACATGGTAGTGTATGTGATAGATGGATATATTTAAAATTGTAGGGCGCAAAACAGCGTGTTCATCAACGCCCTTTCTCAAGATCGCGGTACGGTTGATGTTTTGATGTGTGTGTAGCTATTCATATTAAAACGAAAAGCGAAAGTCATGTAATTATAGCCACAGTCATAAAAATTCCGGATACATTTTGCAGTATATCATATTATGCCCTTTTTGATACATTAAGAGTGTTGTTAAAACAGTGAATGGCATTAAGGCGGCTGGTGGCTTGCGACAATAATAAGATGAACGAGCCACTTGGTTGTGACGTTGTCTATTTGTTGTAGCAAAATGGTATTTTGTCATCTTGAAACTCTGAACGCCAGAACTGCAGAAACAAATATTGCTTTACTTAATAGAACTTGAGGAAAAATGTGACACACTAAAGGCTTTAACAATAGCGTAACCATGAGCGCAAACAGAGCCTTCTAAATAAGAGACCCTACATGCATCCGGTCTAAATTACTGTATAATTTTTCTATGTATTCTAATCCTAGCATAATCTCCTGACTTAGAACAGTGCCAGGTGGTTCTTTATTTCCGTCAAATTCTTAGTTTTCTTCTGGAGAAACTCGGACAGTTATTGTTCCTATTCGTTCAAAATGTTCAAATGAGTGTTAAATGTTATGGGACTTAACTGCTAAGGTCATCAGTCCCTAAGCTTACACACTACTTAACCTAAATTATCCTAAGGACAAACACACACAGCCATGGCCGAGGGAGGACTCGAACCTCCGTCGGGACCAGCCGCACACTCCTATTCGTCACATAAATTCCGAGAACTTAACCCTGCGTCTTCAGTTATCCGAGGCGCCAGTCAGATTTAAGTACGTTTCACAAGTGGGCTGTTTGTTAATGAAACGGAATTGCTAGTTTAATTTCTGAATACGTAAATTAAAACAACACAGTTTGGATTGGTACTTGAAGACAAAGTTCTACGTAATGTTTGTGATAGATTAAGCAAATCATCAACTCACAGTGTCAACCAGTTTGAAACTCATAATTTTCCAGTTGGATTAATTCACTGAAAGCGTAGAAAAACAAATCTTTAAATGCTTGGGCGTCTGCTGCAATTCATCCAAAAGTGGGAAGGGTTTTGAAACTGCCTTTTGTAGTAACTGATGCGGTGAGTTTGAAAATGTGTAAGGCTGGCTGGAGTGGCCGAGGGGTTCTAGGCGCTACAGTCTGGAACCGCACGATAGCTACGGTGGCAGGTTCGGGCATGTATGTGTGTGATTGTCCTTAGGTGTGTTAGGTTTAAGAGGTTATAAGTTCTAGGGGACTGATGACGACAGCAGTTAAGTCCCATAGTGCTCAGAGCCTTTTGAACCATTTTGAAAATGTGTAAGTACCAAAACCAAATTTGACAAAAACTATTCAGAAATTTTTAGTACCGAACCGTTGATAGTTCTTCACTTAATATATTTAAAGTCGATGAATTTGACACCTAAACTGCAAGCATATTTCAATACTATATGCATACTACATCTTTTTATATAACTATTATTACCGTGAATATGGATGCCACCTTTGTGATTCAGCGATTAAAAGTTATAAGCTCAAGTGATTGAATGCAGAGTGCACAACAAGCCATGAAATACAACTACAAAATACTCACAAAAATATTTACATTAGATTTACAACGTGTTTTCGGCTATTATTCGATATTGTTCTGGGTTATTCGGCTACTTTTATCCTATGTGGGCGCATACCGAGTATCTAGGTACTACTCGGCCGAATACCAAACACTTACGTAAGAACTTTTGTTGTAGTCATATAACTGGTAAAATGATTCATTTTAAATTAATAATCAACTTCCGTATTATAAAAATTAACAAAATACTAGGGATCAAATAAATTAAATTTATGTATTCTGCGGGAACAGTTTTTAAAACACAAAATAAAATATGCACTTGAATTCCCGTAATTAAAATTCTAAATGGATGATTATGGTGCAGAAAAACTAATTTTCCTGCATTTTTAGGCAGTAGTTTACACCTTTTCTTCTCGTAGACATTCCCAGCTTCAGTGAAGAGACGCTCTGAATAAATACTACTTCCTGGCGCCGACAAATATTTTTCTGCAAGATTTACCAAACACGCTTGCGATGTGTATGGATTGTTATGACATGACATGTCCTTAATACTCAAATGAACGTGTATTTCAGTTACAATTATGTTTTTCTTTCTATTTCCCTGCATGAGTTGTGTTTTTTATGCAACCATGTCTTCGGAGCAGCCAATAAAAGATGAGTGAATAGTCTGACGTAGGCTCTGCCTCCCGGTTCTCACCCTTTTGGCCCGAATAGGGAATAATTCACGCTATCGTCGCTGCTTGTTTCACTGTTAATCTTTAGGCTACCGATCAAAAGATACTGCTTTACTTTTCCTCTTTGCAGGTGACTGGCGAAAACATTTATTTTCAAGCGTGGGTCTAAAGCGGTAGCTGCTAAATAATTTTTACTTGTGATGTCTTCAAACCGTTCGTACGACACTTGTTGTGTGACAAGCCTCACCTGGCTTAATGTGCGCATTAGCTCAGCCGTGCTCGTTTTATCGCAATATCGCATTAGTGTAACAACATACGGAGTGATTTCAGAAATGCAAGCTTATCCGGAACTTGTAATTTTTGCTATTTTCTCAAATGGTTGCAATAATTGCGTACGTTTCTCTGAAATCTCCCACCGTGAAGCAGTCAGATTGGCAATATCACAATCCTTGAGACAGAGCGGAATGGCCCGTTTTTGTTCCGTTAGAATTGCAAGAATATAATAGGTGGAATTCCATCGCGTACTGACATCGTACACCAATTCATGCTGGAGGAGAAGAATGTCTTTTCGGGTAGAATGCAGTATCAGAACGATTAAAATGAGTTCCGACCTTACTACCTCTTGCTATCTTTTGACTCACATTTGACTGAGCCTCCAGACAATCGTCAACAATTAATTGGAGAGCATGAATGAAACAACACACTGAGGCCAAGTATGCATTACTGATAGCTATTTCTATGTTTCGACCAATATCATGAATAACGACATGAATTTTTGCCAGTTGGATATCCCATAAACTCGAAATTTGTTATAAAGCGATCGCTATGTTTTCTGCTGTGTGTTGTCGTTCAAAATGCTCAATGCTACATACTATATTTTTGACACTGAATTCACGAGCAATAAAATGCGTAGTAAAACTTAATGACTGTTTTGATTAGGCAAGCACGCCCACATGTCGCATGTTACGGAAATACAATCACTCATTGAAATTAATCTTTTAATTATCTCAACGACCTTATGATATAGGGAATTATTTTGTCTGAAAAGTAAGGGCGGCAGAGCTACTGTATTTACTGCCTCATTGTTAAGAGCTATCATTTCCATTAATAGATGGTGTTTTTTAGCCTTGGGATCATTAATGTCGCATTGTTTGCTTATTTCAGCACATTGTTCTAAACTCAGTTGCTTTTTTGGTATCGAAAGATTAGTTACGTCTGTATCTTGATCCGTAAATGAAATGATCGTATGGCGTTGTTGGCCGCAGGCCCCACTCGGGGGAGTTCGGCCGCCGTATTGAAAGTGCCTTTTAGTTGACGCCACTTCGGCAACTTGCGAGTCAGTGATGATGGACAGAAAACACCCAGTGCCCTGCTGGGACTCGAGCCCGGCCCCTGGGTGATAGTCGGTATCGCTGCCACTGTGCTACAGAGGCAGACCTTGATCCGTAATTTGTTGCGCATTAGAAAGGTGCGAGAAAAAAACACGTCGACACAAGTTTTCCCGCCACGCACAGGCCGAATACTTTTGCCTAATATAATCGGCTAGAAAGTCAGCAGAATATTCGGTTTTTGGCTTGTGGCCGGATTTAATGTTCGTTACAAGTCTGATTTACACTGATCAGCCAGAACATTATCATCACCGACCTTATATCTATATATTCTCGTTCAGGCGATAGCAGCGTCAGCTGGTGAGGAACCACTGGCAGTCAGACATCCTCAAGGTGCATGTAGTATCAGCGAGCGTGCTGTACTTGTCTAGAATGGGGAAGTCGTGCGATCAATCTGAATTTGACCGAGGGCAGATTGTGATGGCCCGGAGGCTCGACACGAGCGTTTCGGAAACTGGACAACTTGTCCGGTGTTCGATGAGTGTTGCGCTGAGTGTCTTGAAGTGGCGAAACGAAGGTGAAACCACGTCCAAACGTCGTGGGGTTGTGCGGCCACCCTTCATAACAAATGTCTGATGTCGTGGGCTGAGCATTTTGGTAAAACAGGATAGGTGGCGAACCGTGGCGGAACTAACATCAGACTTTAATGTTAGGCGGAGTAAAAGTGTGTCTGAACACAATGTGCCCCGAACACTCCTAACGAATGACCTCTGCAGACGACGACCCTTGCATGTGCCAATGTTAACACGACGACATCAACAGCTAAGACTGGACGTTGATGCAGTGGCAGAGCGTTTCATGGGCTGACGACTCCTGATACCTTCTTCATCACGCCGTTGGGAGGGCGCGAATCCGTCGTCTTCTAGGGGAGCTCCTTTGACATCTGTTTTGCGGGACAGCTGACAACGGCTCCGTTATGCTCTGGGGAATATTCACACCGGCTTCCTTTGGTCTTGTGGGGCTCGTGCGAGGCACCATGACGATCACGGAGTGTCGGACACTAGCTGCACTCCACGCCTCCCGTTCATGGCGATTCAAGAAGATATTGCGCCATTTCACAATGCCAGGAGAGTGATGGGATGGTTCGAGGAATACAATGGCGAATTCGATTGGATGTGCTGGCTCTCCAACTCCCCACATCTGAACGCGATCGAACAAATTTAGTATGCGACTGAAGATGGCCACCTCTCTGCCCCCCCCCCCCCCCCCCACCGTGCGGGAGAGTTAGGTGACTTGGGTGAGCACATGTGGTGCCAACTCTCTCCACCGAACTACCAAGTAGTCGCCGCTGTTATCAGTTTCAATGGTGAACATATCTGCTATTACGTAGGAGGTCATGATATTCTAGCCGATCCGTGTATATTCAAATATTGTTCGTTTGACACTGTTATTACAGATGTTGCTTGAGAGTGGCACAGTCGTAAATAAATAAATAAGTTTATTTATAAATAAATAAATCTTCTGCCAACAGTCACGATTTTTGCTTTATTTTACTATTCGCACGACGCGTCTCGAGAAATAATTCCATTTTCAAGTGCGTTTTTTGGTGTGTATTAAGCCATACACACCAAAAAACGTACTAGAAAATGGGAATTATTTCTCGAAACGCGTCGTGCGAATAGTGAAATAAAGAAAAAATCGTGACTGGTAGCATAAGATTTATTTATTTATAAACAAACCTATTGTATATACAGTCGCAGGCTTCAAAAACCATCTATAATGAATCAAATCAGATAAATAAATAAGTACATCCGTCTGGATAACGTTGTCAGTTCCTAGATGTACAGAATAGTGACTGCTAAAATCGCCGGCCGGTGTGGCCGAGCGGTTCTAGGTGCTTGTCTAGAACCACGTGACCCGTACTGTCGCAGATTCGAATCCTGTCTCGGGCATGGATTCGTGTGGTGTCCTTAGGTTAGTTAGATTTAAATCTTTCTAAGTTCTAGGGGACCGATGACCTCAGATGTTAAGTTCCGTAGTGCTCAGAGCAATTTGCTAAAATCACAGTACTTCCTCTTGCTCTCGGTCAATGTTAAGTCTGCACTTTGTAGAGTGGCAGACAATAATTAGTGGAAAATCGTGGGATTCCATAATGAATAAGATGTTTGAACTAAGCTCCCAGGGAGACGGTTATTTTTGAATGATATTTCGATCTGGATCGTTTCGTTTCTGTTCATTCAAGGCTATATTAGTTACGTTAGGTAACCGTAATGGAGTACTACTCCTACATTTGTTTGCAGCGCGAAAATTGTTGGTGTTGCAGTGAAGCCGTTCTTCAGCAAGGAGCCGGAAGACGCGACGGTGTTGGAGGGCGGCGCCGTGCAGTTCGAGTGCCGCGTGGGCGGCGTCCCGGCGCCCACTGTGCTGTGGCGTCGTGACGACGGCCGGATGCCGGTGGGCCGCGCGCGCATCGCGGACGACAAGTCGCTGCGCATCGACGGCGTCGCCGCCGACGACGAGGGCGTCTACATCTGCGACGTCGAGAGCCCCGCCGGCAGGATCTCCGCCAGGGCGGCGCTCACCGTGCACTGTGAGTGGCCACTGTCTTCTGCCAAAGGCTTACCCAGCATCGACATCTGGGGACAGGAATATCCAAGGCTGTCGAACTCAGTCTTACGTTTCCTCCTCCTCCATTTCGTTGTCCCTGGTCGTGGGGTTCACTCTAGTTCGTATTTTGGCAAGCGTGGATTTTAACTGTGTTGTAGGTTGCCGTTCCTTCCACCGCTGTCGTGTATTAACCTAAGGGAGAAAGATAGTGTGTACATCTACCTCTACACGGAAGAGTGAAACAAACTGGTACACCTGCCTAATATCATGTAGGGCCCCTGCAAGCACGCAGAAAAGCCGCAATATGACGTAGCATGGACTCGACTAATGTCTGAAGTTGTGCTGGAGGGGACTGACACCATAAATCCGTAAGAGCACAAGGGGGTGGAGATCTCTCCCGAACAGCATGTTGCAGCGCAGCCCAGATATGCTCAAAAATGTTCATGTCTGGGATGTTTGGTCGTCTTCGGAAGTATTTCAACCCATAAGAGTGCTCCTGAAGCTAGTCTTTAGCAATTCTGGACGTGTGAGGTGTCGCATTGTCCAGCTGGAATTGCCCAAGTCCGTCGGAATGTACAATGGACATGAATGGATGCAAGCGATTTTTTTGCAGAATGACATTTGCAAAGAGATAGGTTGGGTTAGAATGAAGCGTCAAAGAGGTTTGGGAGGGGGAAGGGGGTAAGACATAGACATGCGCGCCACTGGCCCGAAGACAAATGTAATGTACATCTGTTTTTCTCCGAAACCGTTCTGAATAGGATATATGACCAAATGAAGTTTTTTCGTTTCAAATGGGCTTTTTCATCATTTTCCTGAATACTGACCGTTTCTCCTGAGAAAGCCTTTATTGGTTTATCTGTCTAGAAATGTACAGTCTCAAAAACTTAGCAACAAACCACTCGCCGGCCGCGGTGGCCGAGTGGTTCTAGGAGCTTCAGTCCGGAACCGAGCGACTGCTACGGTCGCAGATTCGAATCCTGCCTCGGGCATGGATCTGTTTGATGTCCTTAGGTTGGTTAGGTTTAAGTAGTCCTAAGTTCTAGGGGTCTAATGACCTCAGATGTTGAGTCCCATAGTGCTTGGAGCCATTTTGAATGTAACTTTGAACCATTTTTTAAGAAACCACTCGGTAATACTCAACAACTCTTTTGTGGCGTCTGGCACCAGAGCTGGATGAACATCTCTGTGACGATTTCGTGTTAACTAAACGAATCTGTGAAGAAACTCAGTGCTCTTTATCAATGTTCTCTATTTACTTTATCAATTCTTCCTCGTATTGGCACAGACCGACAAGCAATACTCAAATATGGGCCGGTCAAGGCTTCTCTAAGTCACCTCCTCCGTGGGTGGACTTTTGGACTACGTTTAGTGACGATTCTCCCAAAAAACTCAGTGTTGTGTGTGCCATCCTCAAAATTAGTTTCATATCTTCGCTCCACTTTAAATCACTCCGTACACAAACAGCCACATAGTTAACAAATGTGCCTACTTGAACGGTTTGCTCGGAAATCGTGAAATCATTCGCAATGTGTTACATTTGCTTATGTTGAGCGGCAACTGCCAGGCCTTGCATCAAGCACTGATCCTCTTACATTTCACTACAATTTTGTAACGTTGAAATTCGTGTGAAGTTGTTCACTGAGTTACCGTATTTTTAAATACCTGAGAAGTAGACTCAAATTGGCCAGTTTGCCATAGAAAGTATCGTTAATTTCTTATAAAACCACCAACACTGTCTGTGAGTGTCGTGACTGAATACAGCGTAGCTTATGCATTATGCTCAGACACAGACTAATTTTGGAATGCCTCGCCATTTTATTCACCTTGCGTACTTCCAGCGTCCAGCTATTTCCAAGCAGATATACCATACTGTAACTGATCAAGATGTAAAAGCACGCCCACCATTTTCATATTTTGCCAGACAATTTCCTCATAAGACTTCGCGGAAAAGATACATCAAACGCCATTTCGATAAACAGCGTCTTTGTCTTTGAATGCAATGGTGCATCATGTGGTGAAGAGCTCAGGTCCAAATTTCAGAACACTTTGAATGATAACTGTAACTTAACATCAAACAGCCGCGTAATTTGTTAAATTATTGAATAAAGTTATTCTGCTTTATCCTTTGAGGGAACTGTTACGGAGTTCAAGAGCATCCTATAAAGGAAAAGACTCTTAAATTATTGTTGATCTACGCAGTATAACTTGTGTGGGACTTATGCAGTGCAAGTTCAGATGTTTATAAGTTTATTTATTTATTTATTTTTCACATGCTAATCTCTTGTAGCCTCGAGTCGAGATCTTTTAGTGTTGTGAAGTTGTAGAACGTGTTCCTGAAAGATGAAATGGTTGTGTGTCAACATCAAACGTTTGCGTAATGCCTGCTGGGTATTAACCTGTACTTAAAACGTGTAACAGATTTACGTAAGTTATAATTAACCGTCATCCTCATTTCAGGATTTTGAAAACGGAAATCGGAGTGTTGCTGTACGACTCTGCAAGGTTTAAGTACGCAAATGTGTTTTCCAAGTCATAATTTAAATATGTTGCATCTTTTAATTATATTTTGAAACAATTTTGTTGTTGATTTTGGTAGTTACTCTTTTATATGGATAGTTGTATTTTAAAGTGCTTCGCTTCACGGGCGCTCTGTAGATTAAGCACGACGGTACTTCAAACAATAACAATGCACGACTTTATTGATCTTATCTTTCGCTACTGATTTAAGGGGGGTAGGACGTCAAAGGTACCTTCTTGGAGCAGGAAAGGCACCAGAGAACATTTTAATTTCCTTTGTGTATACTTTTACATATATATTTTACATATGAAAGTTCATCATTTTATCGCTTACTATTAGCTTCGTTTGTTACTATAGGTACACTTTTCTTCAAAAGTAAGAGAGGTTGTTCGATAAATTTAGCACAGCATACAAACCATACTTCCAAGTGAATGAAACTCTAGAATTTATTTAATTTACGAAAAAGTGAATGAGATGCTACATTTTCAACTTCATGTTTAGAAACACCTCAAATTTTATAGTCAATTACCCAAATTTTTAACACAGTTTTTAATAGATGGAAAATTCTGGATTTTAGAACACCTGCAAGTATGGTTTCTATGCTGGTTAAAATTCATCGAAGAATCTCTCTTACTTATGAAGAAAAGTGAACCTATAGCAACAAATATAGCCAATAGCAAGTGAAAAATTGATGAAATTTCACATGTAAAAAAATTGTTACGGTTTTGAACTTCCACTGCTTTGAGTGTGAATCCTGTATCATTTCTGGTCATGCTATCAAAGTTTTGTGAATTTATTTGTAAATGTATAGGCAATGGAAATTAAAATGTTCTATGGTGCCGCTCCAAGTCGGTCCCTTTGACGTCCCACCCCCCCCCCCCCCCCTCCCCGCCCCACCCCACTAGGGCATTCCACAATGTTTCACTGTTTACCAGTTGTCATGTTCTCTGCTGTGTACCAAAAGTCTTCCTCGTCTGTTAATTTTAATTTCCATTTTCAGAATGCAGATTTGGCTTTCTACAACATGAAAAGAGAAATTCAAAGAAGTAATAGAATACGTAGAGTAGGGATGACGACATTGGCAAACTTTACATCTATCTATCGTCTAAAACTCTCATTAAATCGCCACTAAACGACGCTGATCTTCTATGTACAAATCAGAAACAATGAAGCAAAGACTTCTCTCTTAAAATTATGATCAATTGTCTAAGTAAATCACTAGCCTTTTATAGGACGACTCGAAAACATATCTCCAGTTTGCAGCATATAATAAAAATTTATAACATGTTTTTGACATGAATTCATTTCCGTCTTTTTTTCAAATTTGGAACTGGCTTTCCAACTTCAAAACATTGTTTTGGAGTTTCAAGTTTTATATATCCGAATGAGTAAGCGAATCTGATAGAAACTTCACTCAACTCAAAACCATTTTCAGTTCACACGACGGTACAAAAATTTGCGATCAATCTGGTAGACAAGAAGTAGGATAATGTTTCATCGTTGCTCTCAGGGCAATGCCCTTCGATGCTTTACGGCTTGTCATCAGATATTCAATAGCGCGTCCTGTCTTCAAAGGCGTAAAACATTGTGTCCGATATCGGCCGTCATATGAACAGACAAAAATACAGTTTCTTTTGTGACGGCTCCCAAACCCAAGGTCCTCGGCGGTATTTTTGGGGCAGCCACAACAAATTGTATAAAGCGTGGGTAGTGACCAGGATGTTGCTATGTCTGTTGGCCGTGTTGGCCGAAAAATAATTAATGACAAGAATTGCGCCAGCTATAATGAAGAGATAACTTATCTTTATTTCTGACGAAACGTGCACCAGCAATACAAGTCCAAGTAATTTCCAAGAGTAATCGGTGTACTGAGCCTAGTCGAATACAATTGTAAACATCACACTGCAATGGCTCCGCTATAAACTCCACGAAAGGCTAACAATAGACAATCGACAATAGACTGACCATGTGGGGGCCAGCGCTCCTCCTTATATGCAAAAGGCAGAGTGCGCTGCGGACCCGAACTCAGCCATGGCGCGACCTCTTCCGCCGGCGGTAACACCCTGAGACGCCGACGGCCGCTACAGGAACTGTGGCCAGCGATGTCTCGGTCAGGGCGCACGTGCGCGAGTTGGTTGGTTGGTTGGTTGGTTGGGTCCGTGGATACAACAGTTTCTGTAGTCACATTATGTTTTGTTGTTGAGGTCTTCAGTCCAAAGACTGGTTTGATGCAGCTCTACATGCTATTTTATTCTGTGCAAGCCTCTTCATCTCCGAGTAAGTACTGCAACCTACATGCTTCTGAATAATCACAACTATGTCTAACTTTGACCTATCCATTTCCCTTTTTCAATTTTCTAACCTATCTGGGCGATTAATGGATATGAAATTCCCCGCTCCGATCCGCAGAACACCAGTTTGGTTTCTCCTGATAACGAGGACCTCCTGAGTAATTCTGCCCGGAGATCCGAATGGTGCACTAATTTACTTCCGGAATATTTTACCCAAGAGGACGCCATCATCATTGTGTATGTTAGTCACATAACATATCCATATTTTAAGATATATAAAACGACTAGTAGAACGGATTGTTTATAAACTGGCCTGGCAATTGCAGGTAGTGGTTGTCACCGAAGCTCTCATCCATACATTATCGTACATTGCGAACTTCAGCTACACACATACTTGTTTTTTGACGATTCGCTATGTGAAGTCATCTATAAATATTTTTGCAACCGGATCTATACAAAAATGAACTTTATAGCTCATAAATTGTCTCATTCCTCGTTGGTATGATTTATTGTATTGGCGTCCTGCACAACCAAGGTAACAAACTTTGATGTACATTTGAAGACTGAAGCGACGAATGAAAATTCATACCAAAGGTACCTGGGTCTCCTACTCTGTAGGCAGATGCGCTAAACATTACCCCACCCTGGCACAGTGGCTCTGAAAGCCAAAGGAGGAGATGGACAGAAAGAGAGGGGGAGAAGAAGATGGAGGGAGAGAAGGGTGAAGAGAAAGGGATAGGGAAAGAGGGATGATGGAAAGTGTCACAGAAAGGGAGAGGAGGAGATGGACAGGCAGAGGAAAGAGGAGGAAATGGAGTGAGGAGGAGGTAGACAAAGAGAGAGGAGGGAAGATGGACAGAGAGAGGGGAAAGAGGAAACGTGTGTTTTATGTGTGACATACATGTACGTGGGCTTTCGTTATAGAGAGCTGCCAACGTATAGCTGCAACAGTGGCTCTGACCAGTTGGGCATAGAGTCTAAATGATTTTGGATGAGGTCATTCCATATCAGAACTCGTGAATGGTAGTGGCTGGACAGTCTCTCTGCAAGCCACGACCAGGTGTTTTCAGTGTGTGAAAGGTCTGGAGAACATATTGACCAGGACGGTTGTTGATCACCTTCTGCATCCAGGTAAGTCAGCACATCATTGAAAACATGCGCTGTTGCGTTATCTTTTCAAAGTTAACTTCACGGAGACTGAAGTCGGGATGCATGCACCAACCTGACGTCCTTGCTACTGGCTATGTTTACTACCATGGGAGATCGTTTATTTTTTTGGCCTGCATGATGATGACGAGTGCAGTCTTGCAACATTCGTTCTCCTCGGAACCTCGACATGTGGATATGTCCCTCGTGAGGCTTTGCGTAGACAGGGAACTCGTCTGAAAAGGCGACGTAGTTCCATCCTGTGTCCAGTAATGCCGATGGTCCCTCCATTGTCTGCGCACCTTTGTCTGCTGCGACATAGCACTTGTCTTGCTGTAAACAAGCCCGTTTCCTGACCCAAGATACGTGACGTTGCCGTACGATTCTGCATAGCTGACTGAAAAAATGCCTCCCCTCTCAGGTGCTAGGGTGGTCTAGCGGTTCAGGCCCTCAGTCCGGAACCGCGCGACTCCTACGGTCGCAGGTTCGAATCCTGCCTCGGGTATGGATGTGTGTGATGTCCTTACGTTAGTTAGGTTTAAGTAGTTCTAAGTTCTAGGGAAGTGATGGCCACAGATGTTAAGTTCCATAGTGCTCAGAGCCATTTGAACCATTTTTTCAGGTGCTAGGCCTGTGGGGCGCTGAGATCCTGCATGACGTTGACTATGGTCCTAATGAACGCATGGATTTCATAGTCGCATAAAACTCGCGGGCTCCCGACCGCATTATCGCTATTGAAAACTCGTAGTTGTCCTAGGCCCGAATTCTGTAGCTGTCGAATTCAAATGTTTTTCATTCTTGCACGAGGCCTTACTGCATTTTCTCAGAAACAACCAACATTGAAAGGTGATTTATGAATGAGAACGTGCAGAGTAATCTTCCCTTACATACAGAATAGGTGGTATTACTCCTATTTACTCTATTTCCAGATTCAGATACGCAATAGACTTCATGCCAGTTTGCAGTTGCCGGCAGTATAGTTCACTTTTCGTGCAAAGTGTACCATACTCTTAGTTAGTTTCTGATATGATTATGATTTTACCAATTTCGCACACCTATAATACCCGATCATCTTGCACCATATTGTACACTTCCGCAATGTTTTCGTGTGTTTTTGCAGTTTTGGGATGCGCTCCAAATGGACCATTCTCAAGAGATGTATGTCAAACGCCTAATTTAAAATAAAGCAACAGTCACCGTACAAACATTCGCCAGGTTCAATAAATTTTGGTTGACGGTAATCCATTCAAAACAAATACGTAACTTACTCACAGATGACTTCTTAAAAACGCCTGTTTGACAAATCTATTCCGCCTAAGAACTTGGTACTTGGATTATCTCATGGAACGACTTGTACCAACATAACAACAATAAAACATTATTCGTATAAATGTTATCTATGAGCGAAAACCTCGATACTGTGGGCCATGAATTTTAACGTTTAAAGTCGTCTAGAGGCGGAGTTCTTCGCCATTCTTATAAACGCTGCTCTTAAACATCTAACGTCGTTCTTGACAGATCGTAATTTCGGTGTTTCAACCTCGGGTGATAAAATTTTTAACTGCTGAAATCACTTGTTCCGGTAGAGGATATCACTGCAAGTGGGGAGAAGTTCTACGTGATCACCTTTTAATGTATTGTCAAACAGATGCGATCGATTTTATGTCGGACATGCATGCTAGACCCTTAGCTTCTTCAGAATAGAAGACATTTCCCTGTCTTGATTCTGTATTGAACACAGCCGAACGGCTGCATTCATTGCTATTTCTGTACGAAAGTGCCATCAACTAAAAATACTTTATGTCTACTTCTTTCGGCACTTAATTGTCAAACATTCTGAACCACAAACGTTCAACACACATTCGCCACAACCGTCTACAAATATCACTCGTTCCAGTTACATTCAAAATGGCTCCAAGCACTATGGGACTTAACATCTGAGGTCATCAGTCCCCTAGACTTAGAACTACTTAAAGCTAACTAAACTAAGGACCTCACAGACATCCATGCCCGAGGCAGGATTCGAACCTGCGACCGTAGCAGCGGCGAGGTTCCGCACTGAAGCGCTTAAAACCGCTCGGCCACAGTGTTCCAGTTAGACAAGGCAACTGGAGAATCTTCCAGCCTATAATGATATTCGAGTATCTCTCTCTCTCTCTCTCTCTCTCTCTCTCTCTGTCTGTCTCTCTCTCTCTCTCTCTCTCTCTCTCTCACACACACACACACACACACACACACACACATTGCAAGTGTTCTGTGTAAATGATGATCTTGAGGGAAATTGAGGGCCTCAGATGTGAAATTGACGTAAGTCTTCAGTGCCTACTGTGCATTGCATTAAGAGTCCTGTCTCGTGAGAAACTTCCTAAGGAAAGGAGAAAAAAGAATTCTGAGGGAAATCCCGGGGCACCTGAGACACAAAGAAGCTTTCAGAGGAAACGTTTTTGGAAAGGAAACCCCTAATGGAAAGAGTTCTGTACAAATGCAGAAGACGCTGCGGTTTGCACGTGCAAGAAGTAACGCCGGTTGAGGATTTTACTGGAGTGGTCGTTAAGGCGGAATTTGATTTAGAAAGCGAAGCGAACCCCTTGCCTCATTAAAATCTTCGTATTTTTATGCTTAACAACCACCCAGTTAACCTTCATCAAAAGAGATCAAAAGGCCTCTTGATAGCCGAATCTCGTTTCATATTCACTTCAAAAGACAGAATAATTATGTCAATCATAACTAATTGACGTAACACATTCTTTTCTTTTCCTGTCTCACCCCCCAATGCAGAGTGTGTATCAATAATATCCGTTGGGAGAGGGATTTAATTTGAACTCTGGTCTTCCTTTCCTCCGACAGAGTATCTGCGAGGGACATACAACGTATTTCGCAAGTATTAACCAATTGTTGCAAAATCTTAGACGGAGGTCGAGGATATCGCACGCTACATTCCGCAAACGATGATACGTAAGAACCTTATGCTAGTCCTTCCGCCTAGGAATAACATTTCGGGAATTTGTCGAAAAACCGAATATACGACGTTTGGAACTTAATAGTGACAACTATTTATTCCCAACCGACACAGATGAGTTACATGTTTGCACCTGTTACTTTTCTTAAAAGCAGTCACCAGCGTTGCGTAGAGCCCGTGTGAGGTGTAGTAGTATACCGTTAGCAGAGCCTGCTCTGTTGATGGTGTGAATGGAGCGGTCTAAAATTATGATAATTCTCGTGCACGACTGTGATGCTGTTATCCTAACGCATTACGTTTCTCCACGGCAGACCGTCTATGCACAGTATTACGATTCGTTTTTGGAGCATCACCTGCGGCCAGCTTTGCGAAAGAAGCAGCGACACTTTTTGCGCAACCCACCCATCATTTTGCACGACAATGTGCGGGCGCATACAGCGCAAGCTGTGGCTGCTCTGTTCAGTCGATGGGACTGGGAAGCACTGTACCATCCACCATACTCCCTGGACTTATGTCCTTGTGACTTTGATTTGGTTCCAAAGATGAAGTAACCATTTCGTGGCATTCGCTTCAAAACTGTTCCAGAGATTCGACGGGCAGTAGACCGCTCCATTCTCACCACCAACAAAACAGGCTCTGATAACGTTATAGTACGCCTTCCACATATCTGGGAACGGGTTCTACACGACGCTGGTGACTACTCTGAAGGACAGTAACAGGTGCAAATATGTAACACTCTTGAATCGGTTGTGAATAAATAGTTACACTGTTTAAGTACCAAAGCTCATATTATGCAATTTGAAATTTTATGTTATTTGCGAAAGTTGCAAGTATGAATGCTTTTG
The DNA here is from genome assembly GCF_023897955.1 of Schistocerca gregaria. Taxonomy (NCBI): domain Eukaryota; kingdom Metazoa; phylum Arthropoda; class Insecta; order Orthoptera; family Acrididae; genus Schistocerca; species Schistocerca gregaria. Next base: position 405,217,967 of record NC_064927.1, on the reverse strand, counting down.
CAAGAGTGATTGACAAGAATGTTCTTCTTTATCACAAGATAGGCGTCTGAGGCGCAATTTCGTAATCAAGTAGTGTAGGCTCCTCGTGGGTTGCATGTGTATTAAAATTTTCTTTAGTTTCATAATTCCCACAAGTCAATCCAATAACCTAATAATATCCGAAAACTAGATCAGCGGCGAACATCTGGATCATGTCACTTATTCCAAATTTAGGGTGTGTGACGTAACGACGCAATCGATATTCCCAGTGTTGCGCGGGAACCAGTACACCAACGGGTAGACAGACCGCTATCAACGGTGCTATACTTGGACAGTGTGGAAGTCGGCGTATCGGTTTTAGCCGAGTAAACTAAGCGAACTAAGACCTCTGAGGAAACCGCCATGCGATTTATTAATTCACGGAAGCGTCAGCACGCAGGGTGTTCACAAACACGAACTAAATGAAACAGGGGCGTTTCTAAAATGATTGATACTGTGAGATTATAGAAAGGACGCCCAAGATGCGGTACGTCCTACAAGCGAATGTTTTACCTAAAGTACACATACAAAGTGGCGGGGGAAACGTTTTTGTTGTAACTCAGCTGGGGGATGTGGAGGGTACATACTTATCAAAATTAAAAACGGTTGTGAATAACACAGTCCAGAAAATCGAGGCGCATGAACTTAGTACAAATATAAGGAAATATTACTTCCATTGAAATCCAACAAACGCACATGAGCTTCATATCTTACTAACTTGTCCGTCAGAATCCCTGGTCCTTAAAATAAATATAACTTAAGAAGAATAATTAACGTTACAAGCAGGAAGGAACAATAATGGAATAGGGTAGCTGGGCATAAGTTCAGGATACAATTTACAGATGAACTGCAAATGAGAACTGACACAACAATTCTGTGACTCAGCCAAAGGCAGCACGAAGTAGGCAACTTAAGTAACACAGAACAAGTTTATACTGTCCTGGAATACAGAAAAGATAGACAGTTCCAGCAAAGACAATCACTGCGCCAACCAATTAGTTACACTGAAGAGCCAAAGAAACTGGAACACCTGCCTCATAACGTCTAAGGCCCTCGCGAGCACGTAGAAATGCCGCAACACGACATGGAATGGACTCTGCTAATGTTCGAAGTAGTGCTGGTGAGAATTGACACCATGAATCCTGGGAGATCTCTTCTAATGAGTACGTTGTAAGGCATCCGAGATATGCTCAATAATGTTCATGTCTCGGGAGACTGGTGGCCAGCTGAAGTGTTTAAACTCACAAGATTGTTCCTGGAGCCACTCTGTAGCAATTCTGGACGCGTGGCAGGCCGCATTGTCCTGCTGGAATTTCCCAAGTTTGTAAGAATGCACAATGGACATGAATGGATGCAGGTGATCAGACGATGCTTACGTACTTGTAAGCTGTCAGAATCGTATCTAGGCGTATCAGGGTTCTCCAACTGCACACGGTCCACAACATTAGAGAGCCTCCACCAGCTTGAACAGTCCCCTGCTGTCATGCAGGATCCGTGAGTTCATGAGGTTGCCTGCATACTCGTACACATCCATTCGCTCGATACAATTCGAAAATAAACTCGTCTGACCAGGCAACAACAGTCCAATGTCAGTGTTAACGGACCGAGGCAAGGCGTAAAGCTCTGTGTCGTGCAGTCCTCATGAGTACACGAGTGGGCTTTCGGCTCCGAAAGCCGATATCGACGATTTTTCGTTGAATGGCGCGCTCGTTGACACCTGTTGATATCCCAGCATTGAAATCTGCAGCAATTTGCGGAAAGGTTGCACATCTGTCACGTTGAACGATTCTGTTCAGTCGTCGTTGGTCCCGTTCTTGCAGGATCTTTTTCAGGCCGCAGCGATGTCGGAGATTTGTTGTTTTACCGGATTCCTGATATTCACTCTCGTGTAATGGTTGTACGGGAAAACCCCCACTTCATTTCCACCTAGGAGATGATGCAGCCCTTCACTAGTGCGTTGACTATAACACCACGTCAAACTCTCTTAAATATTGATAGCCTTCATTGTAGCAGCAGTCACCGATCTACCAAATGCGCCAGGCACTTGTTGCCTTGTATAGACTTTGTTGACCGCAGTGCCGCATTCTGGCTGTTCACATTTCCCTGTATTTGAATGGCTCTGAGCACTATGGGACTTAAATGCTGAGGTCATCAGTCCCCTAGAACTTAAAAGTACTTAAACCTAACTAACCTAAGGATGCCACACACATCCATACCCGAGGCAGGATTCGAACCTGCGACCGCAGCGGCCTCGCGGTTCCAGACTGTAGCGCCTAGAACCGCACGGCCCCTCCGGCCGGCCTGTATTTGAATACCTGTGCCTATACCCAATGAAACGCACTTCAGCTAAAGACACTTACGGCCTGCAGTGATCGGGCCGTATGGACAATATTAAAGATGAAAACACTAAACTCTTCTATCGTTAGGACAGCTTGTAGGCGAATCACAATCAGAATGCAAACATCAGCACAACCGATGTTTTGATCAAGCACCACTGGCAAGACGGCCTTCTTGTGCACCGTAGCCCAACAGCACACACCGCGGGTAGTACCCACTGGTTTACCGTCTACATTTCTTCCCCAAGAGACCAGTCAGCGTCCACCCATTCGGAACAGAAACCCATGTCCGAGCGTTGATAACAAGTTCCGTAGGCTGTTAGCTGAGGCTGGCACCCCTCCACACTACCCCGTGGATGCGCTCGCGAACGTGCAGCTCTGTTCGCACTGCTCACACATGTCTTGGTAGCTCCCCTTGTCATTCCTCCACGGACTGACTACGGTCTCCAGCCAACACACTTCGTAGCTCACGAGTAGCAGCGCTGTCGACAGACCGGCAAGCTTCAGGTGATCTCTCTCTCTGCCTGCCTGCCTCTCTCTCTCTCTTTCATCAGAAATTTATTTGTCCGAAGAGCATTTTATGAGGATCCTACTCTTTCTTCACGCAACTGTAGCCCTTACATAAACGGTTCAAAATGGTTCAAATGGCTCTGAGTACTATGAGACTTAACATCTTTGGTCATCAGTCCCCTAGAACATAGAACTACTTAAACCTAACTAACCTAAGGACAGCACACAACACCCAGTCATCATGAGGCAGAGAAAATCCTTGACCCCGCAGGGAATCGAACCCGGCCGCGGGAAGCGAGAACGCTACCGCACGACCACGAGCTGCGGGCATGAAACGGTTATGATGATTTAAGAGACTCTTCTGTGCATAAGCGTTCTCACTGCGTCGATTGTCTAGCGACGGGGGTGATACAGCTGCAGCACAGTAGGAAGCAATCGCTTAGGAGATAATTCATCGCACCGCAATGCGCGGCACGACACATTTGTTATCTGTTTATAATGTAGGCCGACAATGACCAGAGTTTCTTGAAACACACGGAAGTGAATTCTCGTACTTTATTCATAACAAAAATAAAGGCGACAACTGTATCTTCTACGTAACTGTGGTATATCTTTTCGTCATAATGGCAAGACACAAAGGTATTGAAAACATTAACAGCCAAACGACATTTATTTAAATCGATGTGACAAGTTGAAAATTTGTACCTGATCAGGATTCAAACTGGGGTCTCCTGCTTGTTAGGCGGATACGCTGGCCACTACAGTACCCTTACTCAGCGATCACCACAGCACCAGAGACTACCTTAGCACGTCTGCCGCGAGTGGTGGTCCTGTGTCCGCATGGCCTGATGGTCAATGTATCAGCCTAGTAAACAGGAGACCTGGATTCGAATCCCTCTCTGGCACAAATTTTCAACTTGTCCGATTGGTTTAAATCCATTCCCACCGCAGCTGATATCTTTAACTCCTTCGAGTCTTGATTCATAGTGTCGGCAGGATCAAAATGGCGCCTGTTCTTTCGGATGTCTCCGAAAGAACAGATACCACGCACATATATAATTAAGGATCTTTATGAAGAAATTCAGTCTACCTAACAAGGAACCACGCAATAAAAATATGTTAATTGCGAGAATTTCAGTGTTGCTGTTGCGGCTATTGAATGTCCCACTGCCTGTAAGTTTACTCCACTCTACAGGCAAACTATTGCAGCCCAAGCAGTACGTACGGTACGTGATGTTAACACTATACTCGACAGAATCCTATCTCTGTGCCAAGGAGAGACTGAAATCGTATGGAGCCTGGATGTGGGATCGTAAGGTGTTGAGCAAAACAATAAAAAAACATTTAATATTATTCACTTGCCTCAACGGCATTTTAAATTGACAAGAAACTAATGACAGGAAGCGTTACAACAGCCACTATAAAATCATTCATGATGACGGCACTAAAAATAACGTAGTATCTACCAAAAACTTTAAAGTTTGTACACATAACTTTCAGATAATATAAGTAATAAGAAAATAAGTATATTAGTTTCGTAAGAATAACGCACAAAAGAGGTGGAAGCAAATGTTACGTTAACATAAGGCTACTGTCTTGATTTAGCTCAGAGATCTCTCGGTCCCTTCAGACCTAAAACAGAATGACATTAATAGAAGACAACCAGAAATCGCACATCATATAATTATACAAGGGGCTCGTAACTTTAACTAGCAATTATAGTTTGTATCCTCGCCACTGTAATGGTGAATCAAAGAAATTACTGTAACAGTTCAAAGGAAAACAGACAAAGCAATACGGTTCACTGCTTCCACAGTTGGTTTGTGAATTGGACTTTCACAAAACAATCAGAATTAATATATAATATTCCGTTTACCCTCAATCGGACTTGAGCTGTTAACCCGGAAATGTGATGGACAATAACAATCTAAAAGAAATTTTACTTTCACTAAAGAAAGGTAAGCGGCGTTATATGCGAGAACGCAAACTGAATTTCGTACAACGAACAAAGGATTTAAAAAAAAAATGGTTCAAATGGCGCTGAGCACTATGGGACTTAACATCTGTGCTCGTCGGTCCCCTACAACTTAGAACTATTTAAACCTAACTAACCTAAGGACATCACACACATCCATGCCCGAAGTAGGATTCGAACCTGCGACCGTAGCAGTCGCGCGGTTCGGGACTGCTCGCCTAGAACCGCTAGACCATCGCGGCCGGCAACAAAGGATTTTGGGAATGTCAAAAGTCTTTCAGGTGCTTCAGCAACGTGTGGCAGAGCTGCTCCGCGTTTTGTTAGTACACCTGCGTTTGACTCTAAGTTAACTCCGACAGCACAGCATTCCACATGTCGAGCAGCAGAAATAAGAAACGTGCCGACTGTGAAGACTGAAATCAGCGACCATGTAGGCAGAGAGAATCAATGCATTTTCAACTGTCATACGCACTGGGTTTCCTCTTCACGCCCGTCCTCGGCTGCAAGTAAATACTGGCACCATGGCATCCACAACGGAGGCAGTCGACATGAGAATCGTACGTATTCCAACAACGCAATCTCGTCACCATAAAAGCGTAGAGAAGATTCTTGAATTCTATTATGCCCACCCCTCGCACAGCCACTGATAACATGATTAGTCGTGCCTCCTATCTCTATTAGCGAACGCAGTTACTAAACCGCCCGCCAGACAAAAATTGAGAGCAGGAAGGAGTGCGCGGTTTGTTAATACTTTTGCTGCTACAGCGGAGCCCTTTGCGTTAGCTGCTGAGGCGACTTTTGTTACGGCTGTACTGCTCCCCGCATGCTGGTGCGTGTGCTGAGAGACAGTGCGTGTATGAGGTCATACAGTGCAGTAAATGAAATGTAGGTAAGATACAGAAATTTTCTTTAAAACTAAGAGCAGAAGGATATCTCATGTCTGAGCACGCATTCAAACGTCCATAGTTTCGTAAACCCTCGTCGCCAGTTTTGGAAGGGCCTCGTCGCTACTGCTGTGGAGGCCGAGTTGGAAATTTGTGGTAAGTTGCTATGGGACCAAGCTGCGTACGTCATCGGTCCCTAGGCTTACACACTACTTAACCTAACTCAAAACTAACTTACGCTAAGGAGAACACATTCACACCCATGCCCGAGGGAGGTCTCGAACCTCCGACGGGGAGATCCGCGCGAACCGCAGCAAGGGGCCCCGACGGCTCTGCTGCCACGCTGGGGGGCCAAGTTCAAAATTAGTTCAGATGGCTCTGAGCACCATGAACTCAACATCTGAGGTCATCAGTCCCCTAGATTTAGAACTACTTAAACCTAATCAACCTAAGTACATCACACACTTCCATGCCCGAGGCATGATTCGAGCCTGCGACCGCTGCAGCAGCGCGGTTCCAAACTGAAGCACGTAGACCCACTCGGCCACAGCGGCCGGCAGGGGCCGAGTTACCACTGTTGTTGCCTTAAAGCGAGTTTGTGAGTTCGTGAAACGGCTTCTGTTGCAGTACACCACTAAGACAATTCCTAGCTGCCACTATTACGCAGGTATGCCACAGGGTCAGGTACCAGGATAGGAGAGCGAAGGTTCTACAAGACTCCAACAAATTAGTAACTCTGACACAAATGAGTTAAATGCTTTACTTGTCTTTGTGACTAGTCGAATAATGAATTCAGCAACACTGCTCGTAATACAACGCAAAAGAGGCCCTCTACAATTAAGTGCAAATAATCGTAGGTAAACTTCACAGTGCCGCGCGGGATTAGCCGTGCGGTCTGAGGCGCTGCAGTCGTGGACTGTGTGGCTGATCCCGGCGGAGGTTCGAGTCCACCTTCGGGCATGGGTGTGTGTGTTTGTCCTTAGGATAATTTAGGTTAAGTAGCGTATAAGCCTAAGGACTGATGACCTTAGCACTTAAGTCCCATAAGATTTCACACACATTTGAACATTTCAAACTTCACAGTGCATAACAAATGCAGTTTACAACAACTGTCTGTTCACTTCTAAGAGTTCACTAAACGACATTCCCTGTCTAAGCCCTTGATGATGATCTGTAACCAAGTGGGCGAGAGCTCCTCTTCCATCTTCCGATGAGGCTTCTGTATGTTGTCGTCTAGTCATTGACGGATTGTACTCGACAATTGGCCGAGGAGAAGTCGATACCTTCATCCTCAGCGCCGCCCGTAGCACTGGTGGAACTCGCGCAAGTGGCGAATCTTCATGGCAATGGCACCAGCTCACATCTTTGCGCCGGTGGTGCTTTAACTCTGGCTGTGCCAACGACACAGCACACAGCATTGCAGGAAAACACAGCACCTGGATAACGGCATCACAGCATGTGATCGAATGTTCGAAAGTGTGTGAATTCTAAGGGACCAAACTACTGAGATCATCGCTCCCTAGGCTTACGCACTACTTAATCTAACTTAAACTATAAACGCTAAGGACAACATACACCCATGCCCGAGAGAGGACTCGAATCTCCGACGGGAGGAGCGCGAACTGTAGGAAGGCGCCCTACACCATGCCGATAGGCGGCTGATTGGTTCTAGGCGCTTCAGTCTGGAACCGCGTGACCAGGTTCGAATCCTGCCTCAGGCATGGATGTGTGTGATGTCCTTAGGTTAGTTAGGTTTAAGTAGCTCTAAATTCTCGGGGACTGCTGACCTCAGAAGTCCCATAGAGCTCGGAGCCATTTTGAACCAAGCGGATACCCAACGCGGCCAACGGCATGTGTACACAATCACCACAATGGCGGAAATATTAAGTGGGCTCGGCGAGCAACTCCGCTCCCTCAAGCGATACGCAGACCAACCCCTCACGTCGAGCAAAGAAGTTTTATGAGCGTCAGCAATCGATTGTTAACACATGCAAGGTTGAGGTATGCGGTCGCCTGGCAGGATTAAGCAGCAGTGAAAGTTCAGGTGGTAGCTAGCCTCGGTGTGCATCACTCATCCTGCTCATCCAACCAAGTTTTAAACTAACCCGAGATGTTTGCATTTTAAAAACGATGGAACGGTTCTGATTGTTTCTCTGCGAGGGGTAGTGTATCGAGCGCTATAGTCAGCTACACCAGGTGAGTGTGTGGTGGCGGGTGTTGCAGCGCCGCCCACGTTCTGGCGCCGGCCATCAGACGCGACAGTGGCGGAGGGCGGGGAGACGTCGCTGCCCTGCGCCGCGCACGGCCGGCCGGCGCCCTCCGTCTTCTGGGCGCGCGAGGGCTCTCGCCGGCTGCTCTTCCCGGGCAGCGGCAGCTCCCAGGAGCAGGGACAGGCGCAGGATGCGGTCGAAGGCCAGCCGCGCCTCACCGTGGCCGTAGACGGCACCCTGACGCTCCGGGCCGCCAAGCCAGAGGACGCGGGCCGCTACGTCTGCTCCGCTGTCAGTGCCGCGGGATCTGCCACTAGCAGCGCCGAGATACAGGTAGTCACCACACTCTGCTGTACCCTACCGCTGCTGTCCTGTGTAGCTACATCTACTACCTACTCTGCTAATCACATGTTTCATGGCAAAAGATACTCCTCATTGCACTTTTTTTTTTTTTTCTTTCTATCGTTTCGGCCTGCTATGTACCACGAAGAATCTTATCTCTTCCCTGATTGTGTTTTCCTGTTTTCCTCTTATGCCAGTAGAATTTCGGCTGACTGTGCTTCTTTTTTCTGTTTTGACTGTTTGTAGACAGGACGTGGAACTGGCGTAGCAAACGAAATAAGGTTTTTAGTAATTTTGACTTTTTCTCTGAAAACTTCTCGATCCCGAATGTCATCAAATGAAATTTCAGCTTCCTGTAAATCCTTTTTAACTTGGCCTGCCCATTTTGAATACGATTTTGTTTTTGAAATTGATGAATGTATGCTGTGAATAAGTATTTGCGGGTTCATTCTTTCCAGATGACCAAAAAACATCGTTCTCCGGTTCCTCATGCTGGTAACATTGCCTTCTGTATGTTCGTATAATTCGCAGTTGTGTCTTCGTTGGAAATCTCCATTTTCTTTAATAGGGCCAAGTATTTTCCTCAAAATTTTCGGGTCTTTTATTTAAAGTTATCGCAGTGGTTCTTTCTTCGTCATATTTAGACAATCTAATGCATACATAGCTGACGGTTTGATTACGGCGTTATAATGACAAAGTTTTAGGTTTAAAGACAGACTTTTGCTTTTTATATAAGTCTTTGTACAGATAAAAAGCACCTTCTAGTTTAGAACACCTACTTTCTACAGCTACATTTTCTGAACCGTCAGGTGTAATTAATTCTCTAAGAAATTTAAATTTCTTCGACTGCTTCATTTTCTCTTGTTGTATTTCAATATGTGGAGGAGCATGTTTGATGTTTGTGATGAATTCAGTTTTGTTAAATGCTATTTTTTTTTATTTTGATATTTTTAGGCCAGTCTTAGCAGCAATTGATTGTAGGCTGGACACATGAACCTTAGCTTCGTCCATATTATTTGCAATCAGTGCCAGATCATCAGCAAAAGCCAAAAGGTGGTCAAAAATTTCAATTATTGGAAAGAATTTTGTTTATTCCTCCACTTCAGCATTATCTTGTGCTGAATGATACAATGCTGCAAGGAAACAAAACTGTAGTGAGTTGGCGAAAAAAAGGACTTACAAAGAGTGTTCCAAAGGGTTCAATTTTTGGACTCCCTCCAATTACTTGCAGAAGGGAATGACCTTCCAGTTAACATTCATCAAGCGAAACCGATAACTTTTGCAGGGCATACTAGCGTTGTATTAAATCCTACTACAGAGGAAACAGCATATCAATTTACAATGATCTTTTAAAAATAACTGTTAAGTGGTTCATTGAAAATATTCTCTCTAAATTTTGAGGAAACACATTATGCTCAATTCAGTAAAACAAATAGAATCAGACCAACAACTGATGTAACACATGATCAGCAGTCAGAATACAGGATACAATGCACCACGTTATTGCGTACATAAACTTCAACTGAAACAACACGAACACGACGCGTTGTTGTTGTTGTTGTTGTTGTGGTCTTCAGTCCTCAGACTGGTTTGATGCAGCTCTCCATGCTACTCTATCCTGTGCGAGCTTCTTCATCTCCCAGTACTTACTGCAACCTACATGCTTCTAAATCTGCTTAGTGTATTCATCTCTTGATCTCCCTCTACACTTTTTACCCTCCACGCTGCCCTCCAATGCTAAATTTGTGATCCCTTGATGCCTCAGAACGTGTCCTACCAACCGGCCCCTTCTTCTTGTCAAGTGGTGCCACAAACTCCTCATCTCCCAAATTCTATTCAATACCTCTTCATTAGTTATGTGATCTACCCATCTAATCTTCAGCATTGTTCTGTAGCACCACATTTCGAAAGCTTCTATTCTCTTCCTGTCCAAACTATTTATTCCACTTCCATACATGACTACATTCCATACAAATACTATCAGAAACGACTTCCAGACACTTAAATCTATACTCGATGTTAACAAATTTCTCTTCTTCAGAAACGCTTTCCTTGCCGTTGACAGTCTACATTTCATATCCTCTCTACTTCGACCATCATCAGTTATTTTGCTCCGCAAATAGCAAAACTCCTTTACTACTTTGTCTCATTTCCCAATCTAATTCCCTCAGCATCACCCGACTTCATTCGACTACATTCCATTATCCTCGTTTTGCTTTTGTTGATATTCATCTTATATCCTCCTTTCAAGACACTGTCCATTCCGTTCAACCGCTCTTCCAGGTCGTTTGCTGTCTCTGACAGAATTACAATGTCGTCGGCGAACCTCAAAGTTTTTATTTCTTCTCCATGGATTTTAATACCTTCTCCGACTTTATCTTTTGTTTCCTTTACTGCTTGCTCAATATACAGATTGAATAACATGGGGTAGAGGCTACAACTCTGTATCACTTCCTTCCCAACCACTGTTTCCATTTCATGCCCTTCGACTCTTATAACTGCCATCTGGATTCTGTACAAATTGTAAATAGCCTTTCGCTCCCTGTATTTTACCCCTACCAACTTCAGAATTTGAAAGAGAGTATTCCAGTCAACATTGTCAAAAGCTTTCTCTAAATCTACAAATGCTAGAAACGTAGGTTTGCCTTACCTTAATCTTTCTTCTAAGATAAGTCGTATGGTCAGTATTGCCTCAAGTGTTTCAACATTTCTACGGAATCCAAACTGATCTTCCCCGAGGTTGGCTTCTGCCACTTTTTCCATTCGTCTGTAAAGAATTCGAGTAAGTATTTTGCATCTGTGACTTATTAAACTGATAGGTAGGTAATTTTGACATCTGTCTACACCTGTTTTCTTTGGGATTGGAATTATTATATTCTTCTAGAAGTCTGAGGATATTTCGCCTGTCTCATACATCTTGCTCACCAGCTGATAGCTTTACCATGCCTGAAACGGTGTAGGAAAACCGTTGTCATTCAAAATAGCTTCCAGTCGTCTCGGAATTGGTAAATACAGTTCCTCTATGTATTCCAAGGGAATATTTTACCATCCTACGGCTAAGTAGTGGGAAGTTCAGGTAACGCTGATAGGTAGCAACCACACACGCTTCCCTCCAAAGTAAACTACAAAAGCTGAATAATACTGAGACATGGTGACTGTGGTGGCCATGCACTTCATCCATGTGTTCAGAAAAAGGATATCTGGGCGATGCGAGCTGTGTGAACAGGGACCTCTCCTCTTCCAACGCAGAGTCACAATTGAGAACAAAACATTGTGCCATATAACGAACCTTATCAGCTAAACTGGCCACATAATCCACGGAACTATTGCCACCTTGCAGTGTTACTATGCGGCCCATTGGAATACCACGATTCATCATCGAAACCCCCGTCGTTTCACTCATGGGACGTAAATTCTATCACATGTTTGAAATGGTGTGAAAGAATAGTACGACCAAATGATTATCCGTAAAAACACGGGGGAACTGCCCGATATCAGTAACGTCCTGCCACGATATTTCGGCGCAGACCCTTCTGGCCATCTTCAGGTGAGTGCCACTGTAATACTGGCGAGTACGTGCTGAGCTCCGCTATTTAAAGCCATATTGATGTGACACTACGCATGCGCTGCTCAGCGTGAGCGTTCATAACAAATCCTTGCGCTGCGCCTCGCGCCCTCCATGGTGCAAGCTTGGCGTATCGATTTCAGGTCAATTTTCATCTTTATGCAGATAATTACGTCAACTACGAAGTTTCCCTATAACAGGATTCCAAGCAGAGTTTAGCTGATAACCGCTATCTCGATTGATGAGTATCTCGTTGTCAGACAATCCTATTTCCACAGATTCACTGATAATCGAGCTCCAAAAGTTTGATGTATAGGCCAAAATTTTTGTGTCGTTGTAATTCAAGGAATGGTCTGTTGAAATACAATGTTCGGTGATTGCGGACTTGGTGAGTTGGAGAAGGCGAGTATGCCGTTGGTGTTCCACAATGCGTTCCTGCACAGTTCGTGTTGTTTGCCCTATATATGATTTGCCGCATTCACACGGAATTTTGTAAACACCTGGTTTACGCAGGCCCAGGTCGTCTTTATCGGATCCCACCAGAGATGGAATTTTGGAAGGAGGGCGAAAGATGACTCTCACTTGATATTTTATCAATATTCTGCCTATCTGCGAACAAATATTCCCAGTAAATGGTAGATAAGCAGTCGACCTGAAGGCCTCTTCCTCTTCCTTGTTTCGTCGTTTGTAGGTCTTCATCACTCTGTTCACTTGCCTAGGTGAAAAGCCACTCTTCAGATATACTTATTGCAGGTGTTCCAGTTCCACTTGAAGACTATCGGCGTCAGATATGGTATGGCACGGTGGATCAAGGTTTTGAGAACGCCCATTGTTTATGCTGGATGGTGGCAATTAGTACTTTGTAGATACAGATCTGTATGAGTGGGCTTACTGTACACCGAGTGACCAAGTGTGCCATCACTCTTCCGTCGCACCAAGACGTCTAAAAATGGCAGACAACCATCTTTATCTACCTCCATGGTAAACTTTATGTTTTCATGTATGGAGTTCATGTGACGTAAAAATTCTTGGAGACGGTTCAGACCATGAGGCCACACTACAAAAGTGTCGTCAACGTATCTCCAAAATACTGTCGGTTTAAAAGTGGCAGAGTCGAGTGCTCTCTTCTCAAAATCTTCCAAAAAAAGATTGGCCACCAGGGGAGACAAAGGACTCCCCATGGCGACACCGTCAGATTGTTCGTAAAATTCATTGTTAAATATAAAAAATATTAAACATCACATCGACCAAATGATATTTTTCTGTTGCTCCATAGTCCAGGTTTTATGGTTCCGAAACTACGGTTTCCTCTTACTAGCATCTGTATCACTGATGAGTTATTTTGGAATTCTAGTTCGCCCTGCAATTCCCTGGCTATAAAACTCCTTTCGTGTTCTTTTGGTGCTCACATGTACATAATAGACATTCAGTTCTGCAGTGATTTGTGCATCTGCCGTCCTCTTATTTTTCGTCATAATCCTTTTCAGTGACCTCCTTCACAAACATACAATACACACATCTGTTCACGTTTTGACTTAGTGGGCCGTGTTTTTCCATTTTCCAAATGTTCAAATGTGTGTGAATTCCTAAGGGACCAAACTGCTCACGTCATCGGTCCCTAGACTTACACGCTACTTAAACTAACTTAACGCTAAAGACAACACTCATACCCCTCCAGCGTGAGGGGCCACACGATGACATGGGGCGTCTAACAGCGAGGCCACTCCGCGGGCCTCCATATTCCACATAGACAGTGTAATTCTCCGATACCACGCCTCTCGAAGCACCAGAACAGTTTGTCCATGCTTGTCGTGTTTTATCTTCTACATAATGCTCTGACGATTTCACGGAACACTGTTCTGATCACAACTCACACTCCCAACGCACTGAGCGCATACTACATGTGCCGTTCGTGGCCATATATAACAGCGCAACCTGGCTAGAATCTACATTTATATTCAAGCTTTTATTTCTCGCGGTGTTTTCATGTGTAGTACTGACCAGATTTGTTTGCATTCCTAACTGATTGAAGGAAAATTCATCAATGAAAATCACTGATAATGAAACCGGAACAGATTACATATTGCTGGAGAAGAAGTCGATGAAAGGCCTAAACGTATATAAATTAGGAATTAAATCCTGTTATTTAACTGTATGTTTATATGTGAAGCAGGCAAATGCTTCATTAATTGACATCATGTGTGACAACTTTATCAGATATTTTGAAATCTTTATTTACTTGGAATCAATGATCTGCAGGTTTTGGCCCCAGGCGACGAGCTTCCTCCTATTATTGACATCGGTCCTCGAGATATGGAGATCGCGCCAAAGGGCACAGCAGTGTTCCACTGCCTCACGGCCGGTGCCTCCAAGACATCAGTGCAGTGGCAGAAGAACGACGATCCTCTGGTCCCTGGAGGGCGTATAGGAGTGCTGGGAAACGGAACGCTTGTCATCAAGGGTAAGTTCTCAGAGCATGTCCCTCTTCTCTCTCTCTCTTTAAATAAATGATCGTAATCTACCAGTAAATTATTGACTCGCTGAGCATCTGTGGCTGTCTACATCTGTTATACAAACTCCCGTCCTCCTTTATCTGATAAGTACTCTGCATCAAAGTATTCTATAACGAATTCGACAGTCAATCAGGCAAACTCCAGATTCTTAGAGCAAATGACAGTGGAGTGGCAGTAATACCACATGGCCAAAGAAATGTGATAATTACTTCATCCAGAATGGACTGGTGCCCATCATTTATGGACCCTAACAAGTAGGAAATTACGAGTACGCTACAGCACGTTTGTCATTGACGTCACAGCCCATCATATAGTGAAGGACAACTGAACTAGTCACACCTATCAAGGGGCATCTAGTTCGCCTACGTAGGGCAGCGCTCAGCGTAGGTGGCTGCCATGTGAAGGACCCTGATTCGATTCCTGCTACTACCAAAGGTTTTTTTTCCTGGTGGGAGGATTGGCGCGAGATCCACTCAGCCTAGTGATTTTAACTGAGAGGTTCCCGGCAGATAAGTAGCGCCTCCACGGTCTCGAAAGGCTGCAAAACGGCCGGGAGAGCGGTATGCTGACCACATGCACCTCCATAGCGCATCCGCATGACGCCGCAAGGCAGACGATGAGACGGTGGCCTGTAAACATCCTCTGAGCTTTCAAGGGTGGGACGAGGAGCTCATTTGTCCAGTAGCGTGAATCACTCACCTTTCGTCCGTTTGACGGCGTCGAGAAGTCGGAACGCGGACTCCACCACCCTTCGAAAGTCATTTGGCACCTGACGATGCACCAGCTTAGTAGTAGCACCAACTCAAGTCGGAGTTAAGTCCAAGGCGTGGATTGATCTCTCGATGACGTCTTAGAGGTGACGTCGTAGACCGCACCACTATCCTCGTCTTCCCTGAGACTTCCTCAAACTGTTCTAACACGGTTCGGGCGCACTGGTTTAGCCATTCCTTAACAGAACTCGTACAGCCACGAGTCAGTGTAGTAAGTGTGTGTTGTGAGTACCTCAAAAAAAATGGCCCTAAGCACTATGGAACTCAACATCGGACGTCATCACTCCCCTAGACTTAGAACTACTTAAACCTAACTAACCTAAGGACATCACACACACATTCATGCCCGAGACAGGATTCGAACCTGCGACTGTAGCAGCAGCGCGGTTCTGGACTGAAGCACCTAGAACCGCTCTGCCACACCGGCCGGCTGAGTATCTCAGTTTGAGGATATTCGTCACTACCAGAGAGAAGAATTGGCAGACTCCTCGTGTAAGTCTGATACACCAGTAGGGAATGTAGACACGGATGGGAGTGCAGTGGTGCAGCAACTGCTCATTATTTCTGCGCTGGAAATCAAGAATCGTGCGAAAGGCGCAATTTAACGTGTAAAGTGCAGCAAAGAGATGCACCTGATCGAACAGTAGGTTTCTATGTCATGAGCTGGTCAGAGACCATGGTAGTCGTATTTGGGAACCAGCTTCATGCCACGTAAAAAAACCACGAGGCGAGAATTCATCCAGGGCCTGCCTGAAAGATGCCGTGTTGTCATTCTAGAGACATCGCGCACTGTGCTTTTAGCGCGCTCGAAATCTGCCATCGGCGTATACTAACGTCTAGCGCGACCCAACAACATTCCAGGTGACCTTAATCCATACTTCGTGGTTCAAGTTGTAGTGGTTCAACACAGCTGCTAATCTGTGTCAAGTGCTACGTGCTGTGGATGGATTCAGTAGCTCATAATGACGACATGATTCTGCATGGTACGCCTGCTTACATGTTGCCGTTATGTAGCATTAAACTGGCGACTGGACGCTGCACTGTGACGCTCCCATCTGCTGTTAGTCTCCAGCACACTATGATCGAGACTTGTCATCAAAACGTTGTTGCCCACGTTACTTGACTGTTAGCAACGGTTTCCCCCTAGCTGAATCACTGACGGTGTCAATTTATGTTTAATTGTGATATTGGTTTTTTAGTCTTCCAGCCACCTAAAGATATTACATATCTGAAGGGAAAACGGTAAGGTAATGCATAAAACGTAAAGATGTAACTACAGTAACTTCACAATTAGTACGAAAATATAGCCAACATGATTAAAATAGGATTGCAACATTAAAATCATTACTTCACATTTCACGAGTGTCCCTTATATTGATACTTCTGTTTCGACTGAAAAAGAATGTAATCTCGTATATATTGAAATACTTTTGATACCGAGCGAGGTGGCGCAGTGGTTAGCACACTGGACTCGCATTCGGGAGGACGACAGTTCAATCCCGTCTCCGGACATCCTGATTTAGGTTTTCCGTGATTTCCCTAAATCACTTCAGGCAAATGCCGGGATGGTTCCTTTGAAAGGGCACGGCCGATTTCCTTCCCAATCCTCCCCTTATCCGAGCTTGCGCTCCGTCTCTAATGACCTCGTTGTCGACGGGACGTTAAACACTAATCTCCTCCTCCTCCTCTTTTGATAATCTCGACACGGGTGCTGAGGTTGTTAATTGGTACTTCAGACAGCTGATGTCTCTTCGTAACTCTTTTGTCAACTCCTGTCGGTTTTTTCAGCCAACTAATTTAGGTACTGAGGGAAAAAATGTAAATAAGTATAGAAAACCTTGAAGACACTGAACAAGTAACCGACAATTCAATGTAAATTCGTGAGTAACTAAAATGAAGAGACTTGTAACTTTATAAAGGGCGCTCCTGTAGTAAGGCGAATAGATTTATTGGGCGCGGAGTGTAATCGGGTCTTGTTCAAACTGTCGCCGTGACAATTACTGCGGAAAAGAGAAGAGAGACAGTACCAGCAGTCTAGGTTAGTTCACAAACTATTGATATACCGTTATCCTTTCTGAAATATGTCGATGTATATCGACCACACATATTCCCTCGATATATCGATATCGAAATGGCAATTCAAGAGCAGGCGACTTTCGGTAAGTATTTCAAATTGATCTAGTGAAATAGTAGTTACATTTGATGTTACATTTGACGACCAGACCATTTCTGTCACGATAATGGCACAACTCAGCAACAACATAATGATGGTCTATGAACGAAATCGATCGTGATACCACAAATGTGTTATAATACCGCTATTCTGGTTTTCATTACTCATTAATATATGTGTCAGTCGGCTGTGGTGTCAACATGATCAATTTTAGCATACATCTAACGCTCACGTTTCTTTGCAAACGCAGAGGTGCAGCCGTCGGACGTGGGCAAGTACAGCTGCTGGGCAGCTTCCGGTGGCGGCCGCAGCATGCATTCGGCGCTACTGTCGCTGAGCGAGACGCCGTCTGGCTCGGTAGCTGCGGTGCCCTGGAGCGCCGCGGCGCTGCCTCTGGCGCCGTCACAGCCGCGTGTCGCTGACGTCACAGATACGTCACTGACGGTGACGTGGCGGCCCGTGGAGGGCCACATGCTGGGCTACACCCTGGAGTACTGCTGCCCGGACCTGCACGGCGGGTGGGTCGTGGCCGGTAGAAGGCTGCCTCCAGATACCTTCACCGTGAGTACCTCACCGGCTCTCCTCACAAAAGATGTGAGAAAAAATTCCATAATTGATTGCCTTCCACCTTCAGTGAAAGGGGACTGCAGATTGTTATCGGGTGAAACACATTCTAAGTCAAGTTCACCACCTTAGTGACCAATGCTGTCAGTTTAGTAATAGAAATAAAACTGAACAGAATGTATTTTGTTAATTTCAAAATATCATCCTCTCGCGAAACGTTAGTGACACTCTAACAAAATTCCGTGATAAGATATTTGTCATTCACAAGTGTGAAACTGGACGATATTTCTTTGAGAATGTCGATATACACTCCTGGAAATGGAAAAAAGAATACATTGACACCGGTGTGTCAGACCCACCATACTTGCTCCGGACACTACGAGAGGGCTGTACAAGCAATGATCACACGCACGGCACAGCGGACACACCAGGAATCGCGGTGTTGGCCGTCGAATGGCGCTAGCTGTGCAGAATTTGTGCACCGCCGCCGTCAGTGTCAGCCAGTTTGCCGAGGCATACGGAGCTCCATCGCAGTCTTTAACACTGGTAGCATGCCGCGACAGCGTGGACGTGAACCGTATGTGCAGTTGACGGACTTTGAGCGAGGGCGTATAGTGGGCATGCGGGAGGCCGGGTGGACGTACCGCCGAATTGCTCAACACGTGGGGCGTGAGGTCTCCACAGTACATCGATGTTGTCGCCAGTGGTCGGCGGAAGGTGCACGTGCCCGTCGACCTGGGAACGGACCGCAGCGACGCACGGATGCACGCCAAGACCGTAGGATTCTACGCAGTGCCGTAGGGGACCGCACCGCCACTTCCCAGCAAATTAGGGACACTGTTGCTCGTGGGGTATCGGCGAGGACCATTCGCAACCGTCTCCATGAAGCTGGGCTACGGTCCCGCACACCGTTAGGCCGTCTTCCACTCACGCCCCAACATCGTGCAGCCCGCCTCCAGTGGTGTCGCGACAGGCGTGAATGGAGGGACGAATGGAGACGTGTCGTCTTCAGCGCTGCCTTGGTGCCAATGATGGTCGTATGCGTGTTTGTCGCCGTACAGGTGAGCGCCACAATCAGGACTGCATACGACCGAGGCACACAGGGCCAACACCTGGCATCATGGTGTGGGGAGCGATCTCCTACACTGGCCGTACACCTCTGGTGATCGTCGAGGGGACACTGAATAGCGCACGGTACATCCAAACCGTCATCGAACCCATCGTTCTACCATTCCTAGACCGGCAAGGGAACTTGCTGTTCCAACAGGACAATGCACGTCCGCATGTATCCCGTGCCACCCAACGTGCTCTAGAAGGTGTAAGTCAACTACCCTGGCCAGCAAGATCTCCGGATCTGTCCCCCATTGAGCATGTTTGGGACTGGATGAAGCGTCGTCTCACGCGGTCTGCACGTCCAGCACGAACTCTGGTCCAACTGAGGCGCCAGGTGGAAATGGCATGGCAAGCCGTTCCACAGGACTACATCCAGCATCTCTACGACCGTCTCCATGGGAGAATAGCAGCCTGCATTGCTGCGAAAGGTGGATATACACTGTACTAGTGCCGACATCGTGCATGCTCTGTTGCCTGTGTCTACGTGCCTGTGGTTCTGTCAGTGTGATCATGTGATGTATCTGACCCCAGGAATGTGTCAATAAAGTTTCCCCTTCCTGGGACAATGAATTCACGGTGTTCTTATTTCAATTTCCAGGAGTGTAGTATGGTGGAAAGCGTTAAAGCTGTGGAAACGAGTACGAGGGTATACGTGCAATTTTTGAATAACATCTCGAGAACATGAAGACAAATAATTAAATTTTTATGTGTTTTCGACTACATCTCTCCATTCTTGGTACGTGTTAAAAGTCAAGCGCCACACTACCGTGGAATGCCGCTAGAGGAGCCTAAGGGAAGTCGTGCAGTCCATCAGTAAAGTGGATTTTCGTGCGATAACTTTTTTTATTTTATTTTATCTTATTTTATTTTATTTTTATTTATTTATTTATTTATTTTTGCATTTCGAGGAATAAAGTCATAACCATCAACTCGGTGGAAGTATACGGCAATAATACACCATCAGTCAGGACGGCCTTTAGGTGCAGCAGGCGCTTCCGTTGTGGTCAAATTAGTCAGATTAAAGACAGACGATATGGCGGTCCGTCTCTCTGGCTAGAGCTGGCAATCGCTATGGAAGTAGAAGCCATGGTGCTCGGAAGATCAGCTTATCACAGTCAGGGCGACAGTGAAATTGAGATTGTTCATTTGCCAATAGGACTCGCGCAGTGGGAATTCCGTTTAAACCTAATTATGTATATAGACAGTTCTTCTATTTTAGGAATCGAGCATCTCGACCACTCTTGCCTGTTACCGACATTGGTATTGGCAAAGATATCGGTCCCAGGAATCCCAAGACTTTCAGGAATGTTTTAATCTCAAGTCTGACATCGGTTAACAATTGACCAGGGAAATATTTTATCTTGCAATATAATTGCAAATTTATATTTTTCGGATTTTTCTTATTTTTTCGTACTGTGAAAGCTTGCTTCCTGCAAAATTTCATCATTCTAGGCCAACGGTACGTGAACTATAAGCTTTGAGGGGTGAGTTCGAGAGTATCAAAATATTTCACATGAATGACCGTACCTTTTGACTGCATTGACTCAGAAGCTTACACATATTACAGTGCCAAGGGATCATTAACCTTAGTATGTGACATAATGTTCAGCTTGATACGTAGATCCGTTCCTGATAATAAGGTGTCTTAGCAGACGGAGGGCTGACAGACATTTAGGTATCATATTACAAACAAAACAAAAAATAGAAATTTACTGTTTTCGAATTTTTTCCCGTTTTTGCATCGTGAAACCGTGCTAGGCCTACCTGCCAAATTTCATGGTGCTAGAACTTAGGAAAGTATCCTATAGGTTTTATTGAGTGAGTTTGCTTAAGTCCAAATATGTGACATAGATGGCCGTATCTTTTTATTACAATTTACTTAGAAGCTTACGTTTCTGACCGAATGAAGCGAATGTAGGCGACATAAATTTCAACAGGGCATGTCAACCCGTTTCTGAGAGAAAAGGTTTGTAACAGTCGGAGAGACAGACGGATAAAAGGACAACAAAGTGATTTTACTTACTGATTGAAGTACGGAACCCTAAAAAGTAAAAAATCAGTCATAAATCTGTTTCTAAAATTAACACGAAGTTTTGAAGATGAAACAGTTGCCACTTGCTGGGTTTTGCGACACCTCACACCCACTGGAAAGTCCCGTAGAACCAAATAGCGCATATCTTGCAGCTGTGTTCTATTGGCCTCTGTAATCGCCTAAACACCAAGGACGAGTGCTGGGTTATCGCTATAACATGACACAAAGAAGCGAAGTCAGTAAAACATATGATTTCACTACCGCCAAAAAAGGCGAAAGTTCAACCAGCATCGGGACTTGGCGATGCTGAGTGTTTTTTGGGATTGCCGTAATGTGGTACTTAACTGTCATAGGAGCATTCTACCGAAATTCTTGATGAGATAAAGGAGGCTCTCAACACACATCGTCGCGGGAAACAGACGAAGAGGGAGTTTTTACTCCACGGCAACGACGCAGTTCTTTCTGCACCATGCAGTCATACATGCGGCTTCTTTGGGTTATCAGATCTTGCCTCACTCGTGTGGCCTCCGGATGCGAGGCAGGCATTTTTAGAATGATGAAGAGGCGGTCTTTTACGTCGAACGTTTCTGGCCAGCTAAAATTCAGACTTTTACAACCAGCGTCTCCACCTAATCGTCCGTCGTTGAGAGCAGTGTGTCATCCTCAAGAGTGATTACGTAGTCAAGGGCTAATACCATCACAAACTTCATGGTGGCGGATTAATTTTTTTCAACTGCTTCATTAAAAACCTATGTCTACCCCTAGTATTACTGGACTGAATATTTTAAATTAAACAGAAGCGTAAAGGGGCTATTCAACTGGAGTAGTATATTTATTTGTTTATTTTATTTATTTGGTGATTTTAAAACACGCGTAAATTTAATTGTGTGATCCCAATGAAAAAATTGTTAACTGATTTTTATTTCATACAATATTACGTGAGAAAGAAAATATAGCAGTATGATAATTAGCCTCGACGTACTTATTCTTTAAAGACCATGGACTCAAAAATTTATTGGGACCCACACAGCACTCTAAGAATACTTCTCTTAACATCATATTCACGCTGTGGTAGTTGAATCCTGGCTCTCGGCATAAAGTGAAAAGTAGAATCTTTAAGCTAATGTTGCTCTCCGCTGTGGCTCATTGCTGTGAAAAAAATGTTTGTTAAATGTTAAAGCGGGCGATCTCAGCGCTTCCACTTTTATTTCGCATTTCAGATCGACGCGAAATGCCGTCCGTTGCAGCAGGGGCCACTATCATTGTAGAGCTGTAAACGTCTTAAGAAAAAATGAAACCAATGGAAGGAACAGGGCAGAGGGCTCCCTGTACACTGAAATAACTCAAATAGAAACTTTAACGTACTATATTAACAAGGTTAACAACGTACAAGCTTACATTAGTTTCGCGCAGCAAGATGTCTGCTTCTTAACACCACCAGAGACAAGCGAAGGAAGAGAACAACAACCTAGGAGCGTTCTTCTCCCTTGTTAACATCACAGAGATTTTAAGAGTTTACTCCTTGATACTAAGATTAAAATTTAATATTTACCGTAAAACATGGATATTTTCCGCCGCTTATGTGGTCTGTGAAACACGTAAGGTTCGTGTACATTTTTTTCGTCATATAATATTTCTCGTTCCAAGTTTTTACTTTTGAACGTCTTTACGACACAATCGTCGATGGCACGGCACAGTCGGTATCTCTAATACGTCTTGCAGCGGACGATCGGTCCAATTCTCGATCGATGCTATATAAAATCTGTTAAGTGCAGTTAATCCCGAACATAAGCTAATAAAAATTGCGAGAACTGATCATTCAGTCACTTTTCACACAGTGAAGGGCTCTAGATCACAGTTCATTTAAGTTGGTGTAGACAGTCTTGTACGCGATTGTTCTTAATTCAGACAGCGGTTTTTAAGGAAAGATAATGAGTTTCTTGATGGATTTTTCATGTGTTGGAAACACTACAATCGGTTTAACGTGACACAAAGTTTGAGGAACGGCTCACGAAAGGCTCAAACGAAAGTTCAGGTAGTCTTCAGAACTCGAAATATAAAAGAGAGATGTATGATGAATGTCGGTGAAACTGAAATGAAAAATATGACGTCATTAATGGCGAAAACAGCGATGCACATCGACGTTCTTTGCAAGGTGCTGCAGCGCTTGTCTGCAGTTGTCTGCTATACCTTGCGCGAAACATATAGATTACATTTTGTATTGTATTGTTAGTAATTATCGATAATGACTGGAGAAAATTCGTAAGAAACTTATGAAGATGTCAGTCTATTCAAGAGTGCGTAAGATTTTCAAAATGAACAGCTAAAAACATTCTGCCTCTCCCTAGACAAAATGACACTGACAGTTGCTTGGTACAGGCGGTAAAAATTCCTGACCTTTTAGAGATGTTAAAATCATGTTCCCTACACTTCCATAGTTTTACATCCGCCATCGTCGTCATCAAAATGTTTAACTCTGACTTGATTAGTTTCTCATCTTCAACATTTATCTAGAGATTTCATTTCCACGTATGCGGTGTAGATATACACAACGATTGATTGAGTAAAACTTCAGGAGACGTTTATATTTCTATCCTCACCTTTTCCCCATAATGTAGGATAGCACATATGAAAACGACGTCATATTTCTTAAGATTTTATCATAATAAATCGTACCAAAAAGACGCGTTATTTTCTTTAATGCACCGGTGTCCTAATCATTATATTTTATAGTTAGGTAATTCTTCCATCGCTTCTTCTTAGAACATCATCATAACCTTTTAGCTTATGGCTGAAATGCTCGCAAAGTTCTGGTGCCTGTCTTAAGAGACGGCATTCCGGCCGATATGAACTTCCTATAACCCAATTTTTGAGAAATATTACGTAAAAAAACTGATTTTTTTCACATCTTACTATCTGATGTCATTCGATAAAAAAACGGAATTTCCTTTCATTATCCGTATACTTACTAGACTGCATAAAATTAACTAGAACGTTGCACGAAACTTTAAAAGATTTTGCATTGGTAAAAACGCTTATGGTTGCCTTAAGCTCGTACATTGTAGTAAACGAAGTTAGCCCACCCGCTTAGCCTTGCGGTCTAACGCATAGTTTTCCTGATTGTGAAGGAGCGTCTGGTCCCCGGCACGAATCCGCCCGGCGGACTTGTGTCGAGGTCCGGTGAGTCGTCCAGTCTGTGGAAGGTTTTTAGGCGGTTTTCCATCTGCCTCAGCGAATGTAGACTGGTTCCCCTTATTCCGCCTCAGCTATACTATGTCAGCGATTGCTGCGCAAACAAGTTCTCCACGTACGCGTACACCACCATTACTCTACCACGGAAACATAGGGGTTACATTCGTCTGGTGTGAGACGTTCCCTACGGTGGTCGACCGGGGTCCGAACCGGACAATAACCTTGAAAGAGTGGTTCGGGGTGGGGCGGTGGAGGGGTGAAGTGGACTGCAGTAGTCGTCGTGGGGTTGTGGACGACTGCGGCTGAGGCGGAGACGAAGCCTCTCCGTCCTTTCTAGGCCCCCGGTTAACATACAATGCAATGGAGTACAGTACAATACAAATGAAGTTAGATAAAGGGGTATTTGTCCGAAGAAGGGCGTGCGTGACGCGCTTATTGACGTCCTTCCTAGTCGTGAATCATGTAGTCATAACAATATATATAAAAAAATGGTTCAAGTGGCTCTGAGCACTTTGCGACTTAACTTCTGAGGTCATCAGTCGCCTAGAACTTAGAACTAATTAAACCCAATTAACATAAGGACATCACACACAGCCATGCCCGAAGCAGGATTCGAACCTCCGACCAGAGCGGTCGCTCGGCTCCAGACTGTAGCGCCTAGAACCACTCCGGCCGGCTCATAACAATCGTCGTATCTGATTGTCGACTCACAATGTCAATACGAGGTTTATTTATGTATTTATTTATTTTTTTCTTTTTGCAAATAACAACGTGCATTGAGGTACATTTGTTGTATTATTAGGTTGGTGCATAAGTTGGTAGCGTTTTTGTTTTGAATGTTAGTATTTTAATTTACCGATTGCCAGATTTTTGTATTCCACTGCTGCTATTTGAGTTCACGTAATGTCATTTTGTCATTTGTAGATATTGAGGGGAGCTTTGAACTCTAGAAAATGGAATGGCAAGTGGAGAAATCGGGACATATCCTGCATATTCCGCTGTTTTCAGAAGAGGGCTGACAGTAGAGGAAGCAGACGAAATCAATTATACCGTAAATGGGGATAACGCCGTTGGATAGACTACTGCAAGAAAATGATTTTATCATTTTAAGACGAATCGTTTTGGCATTAGTGACATTTCACATTCAGTAAGATTTTCGGAGTTTGATGAAGGTGGTTTAAACACATGAATCCACGATTATCCACGTCATTTTACTCGAAAACTGGCAAATTGAAGAACTGTAATCATTCCACCATAGTGTGACATTTGCATGCAGTGGATAATGATAAAAAAATTAAGTGTACAGGTACCGCATTCTCTAAGCCATCATCACAATACTAAGCGTGTGGTCATATGTGCATCTCGGCTTGCTCGTCATCAATTGGCTCCTGAACAACACCGACCGTTCCCATTCTGTACCGTTACTGGTGGCGAGAAATGGTGTCCCTATACTAACGTAAAGAAAGGAAAGGAAAGGAATAATTGAGCGCAAGCAAAGCAACATGTCCCCTAACAAAGACATACGCTCATGTACAAAAGATAATGTTATGCACTCGTCGGAACAACGAAATTGCCTGCCCGAGATGTAACCGTCACTGATGACATTTGTTGCCAACAACTGAGACGCTTTGCAGACGCAATCCATGTACAGCGACCAGGAAGGCTGTGTAAAGCGGTGCTACTCCTCGATAACGCCCCTTCTCATCCTGGTAGCACTACACAGGAGTTGGTTAGGACGTCATTTCGCATCCACCTTACTCAATTTATACTGCGCCCTCAGATTTTCACTTTCTCGGATTTCACCAAATATCACACAAGGAACTTCCTCGCCAGATGAAAATTGGCTCTGTGATTTCTACAGTCGATAAGTTACCCCAGCGTTGGCTAACTGTTGTTCACAGAGAACGCGAACATAGTATTATTGATGACTAAAAGTCCCTGTTATGTTTATCCGTTGTGTTTATTAAACTTATGAGAAAACGCTACCAACTTATACACCAACCTCGAAATCATTTTATTCAGCGATATATGGAAGTACTCCTCCGCAGCCGTCAGAGGTAGGCGGCTCAAGACGTATTCAGACGTCCATAGCACTGTGGGAAAACCCAAACGGCACACTTATAGACATCTACAACACCTGAAGGTTGGCCTGGCAGGACGTGTATACACGCCTACAGCAGCGAAAGAATATAAAAAGCTACGTCATATTTATCAAAGTGTTATTGTAACACATCGTACCAAAAATGACGCGTTATTGAGAGATTTTCTTTAATGCATTGTTATCTTGAAATGGCATATTTTCTTAACAGTTGATCCCACTGGCACTGCTTTGTGGAGCATCTACATCTACATCTACATACATAGTCCGCAATCCACCATACGGTGCGTGGCGGAGGGTACCTCACACCACAACTAGCATCTTCTCTCCGTGTTCCATTCCGAAACAGAACGAGGGAAAAATGACTGCCTATATGGCTCTGTACGAACCCTAATCTCTCTTACCTTATCTTTGTGGTCTTTCCGCGAAATGTAAGTTGGCGGCAGTAAAATTGTACTGCAGTCAGCCTCAAATGCTGGTTCTCTAAATTTCCTCAGTAGTGATTCACGAAAAGAACGCCTCCTTTCCTCTAGAGACTCCAACCCGAGTTCCTGAAGCATTTCCGTAACACTCGCGTGATGATCAAACCTACCAGTAACAAATATAGCAGCCCGACTCTAAATTGCTTCTATTTCCTCTCTCAATCCGACCTAAAAGGGATGCCAAACGCTCGAGAAGTACTCAAGAATAGGTCGTATTAGTGTTTTATAAGCGGTCACCTTTACAGATGGACCACATCTTCCCAAAATTCTACCAATGAACCGAAGACGACCATCCGCCTTCCCCACAACTGCCCTTACATGCCTGTCCCACTTCATATCGCTCTGCAATGTTACGCCCAAATATTTAATCGAAGTGACTGTGTCAAGCGCTGCACTACTAATGGAGTATTCAAACATTACAGGATTCTTTTTCCTAATCATCTGCATTAATTTACATTTATCTATATTTAGAGTTAGCTGCCATTATTTACACCAATCACAAATCTTGTCCACGTTATCTTGTATCCTCCTACAGTCACTCAACGACGATACCTTCCCGTACACCACAGCATCATCAGCAAACAGCCGCACATTGCTATCCACCCCACCCAAAAGGTCATTAATGTAGATAGAAAACAACAGCGGACCTACCACACTTTCCTGGCGCACTCTAAATGATACCTTCACCTCCGATGAACACTCACCATCGAGGACAACGTACTGGGTTCTATTACTTAAGAAGTCTTCGAGCCACTCACATACTTGGGAACCAATCCCATATGCTCGTACCTTAGTTAGGTGTCTGCAGTGTGGCACCGAGTCAAACGCTTTCCGGAAGTCAAGGAATGCGGCATCCGTCTGATACCCTTCATCCATGGTTCGCAAGATATCATGTGAAAAACGGGCGAGTTGCCTTTCGCAGGAGCGATGCTGTCTAAAGCTATGCATCGTCATAATTTTGAATGATAAACACATAACTGTGGATGTTCTGCAGTATTCTTTTAATTCGTTAACTGGTTTTATGCTCACAAGGTTGTCATCAGACTGTGACTCACAATTAAAAGGATGTGCAACCATTAAAATGATGAAAGAGAGTGAGGCGCAATGACTTCGCTTCAGTAACGTAACTGAAAATTTTAAACCTAACAGTATACGTAGGTAAAGGCAACAAACCAGAAAACATTAAGCCTAAACGTCGAAATGATTGTGAAGAGAAGATGTTCTGGTGTGGTATAAAGAACCTAACAGCCTGTAAAACCATTTAAATAAAATTAAATTAAATTAACAAGCCAAATGATGTGCAAAGAATTACACTCATTTGAAGAGAAGATTTAACAAAACAACGTAAGAGCCTAGAAAACAATTTAATTTTAATTTGCAATCTCACTCATGTGCAAAAGAACTAAACTTAACCGCAAAGAAGATGTAGTTATGCTTATCAACCTAATACCCTATAAGACAATATCAGTCAAAGAAAAAGAGTGCAGGGGGAGTAGCTTGAAAAGTTATTTCACATCCGAGGTGACGCGAAAACACTCTTAAAGGTATAATTGACGCTTGCGAAAGAAAAGTTGTACTACAAAATCAAATAAATAAGACGCCTTGAGCTGTATTCTAATAAGAGGTCTGCATCGTTTCGTCTATAACGTAGATAGCTGTTTTGCATCGCTTTAGTTCACGTTTCAAAGTACGTTGAGAATATTCGACGTGCTGGCTTCTTCACGATCGTAGCTGCCCGTTATGACGTCACAATACTTGTCGTACGTCGCTTATTCATTAGCGGTCACGTCCAGTGGAACGATGGTTCATTTGTAATTGTCACTGACCTGTTTTTCCTGAAGCCGTTTGTCGCTGTTACAGCTGAGCGGCCCTCGTAGCCAGAGAAGAGGTTTCGAAAGAGGAAGGTGCTTCTACATTTGGTCCTACGTTGCACGTGTTGACCGACTTCTACGTTTTACAGGTGGAGGGCCTGCGGCCGGATACGCGCTACGCGGTGGTGGTGCGTTCAGAGACGCCCGCAGGGGTGTCGCGCGCCAGCCCCCCGTCGCACCCCACGCGGACTCTGCCGCCCGGGGGCGGCAGCCGCCCCCACTCCCAGGAGCAGCGCCGCCTGCAGGCCGCCAGGGAGGCGCTCGGCCGCCTGCAGATCCTCCTCAACGCCGCTCAGCCCATCAGCTCCAACGCGGTGCGCCTTCGCTGGCAGGTGCGTGTCACCATCCTACTGTAGGGACGCTATCCACCACGCTACTAAAACCATACAACCTCTTAAAGGGTATGGAAGTAGGAAAGATATCCGAAAAGCTCACTCCTATCTCCCCCACTTTCCCTCTGCTGAAAAAAAGACTCTAAACACGCTCGAGCTGAATTTTATAATAGCAGTTGTGCTCTACCATTAGCTGTGGAATACGTAAGTCCTCTACTTTGGTAGGAACTGTCTGATGATGCGACAGAAGAAGAAATGGGAGTCGATATGGAAGACATAGGGGATTTAGGATTAGTCAGAGTTCGACATAATTTTGAAAGATTTGCGATTCGCTAAGCCTCAAGTCATAGATAACACTTCTTTGGGTTTTCTAAAATTTTGGGAAGTTCGACCAAAGGAATACTCAAGTTGGTTTGTGGAACCTAAGGAGACGTGGAAGAGAAGTCGGAAAAATATTCAGAAATAAAAGTAAAACCCTTAGATGACAAAAGAATTCGTAGCATCTTCGAAAACCACAAAAGATCGAGAAGCAACAGGTTTAAATCGAATGAGTACAGCCTTGTCGTTACACCTTCAATTGTTACATTTGTTTAATACGTACTGGGAGCAAGAAGACGCACCAGGAAATTGGAAGAAGACGAAAGTAATATCGATATATATGAAAACAGAAAAAAATACGAGAATACTACTGAAGGATAAGCTTGCTTCAAACACCATATAAACTATATGCAAGAATTTTAAAGAGGAGACTGGGAACAGTAGCACAGTGTTTGCTATTGGAGAAACAGGGCGTATTGAGAAATGGACGATCAACGGCTGACGCAGTTGAGAAACAGAGAGTTTAACAAAGAGACATATATTGCTTTCGTATAGTCTGAGAAAGCTTTCGATAATGTGGTTAGAGAAAAGGTATGGAGAATAATCGAGCACAACTTTATTTTATATCAGCTGTCAAAGGTCCTGTATAAAGAACCGTCATTAATCTTGGGTATGTAAGACATATTTACAGGACTAGTACAAATAAATAAAGGATTGTGATAAGGCTGAATTTTACTCCGTACACTGTTCAATATTTACATTGAGGACGCAGTTTGCAGATGGAATACTATAACGAACACTGAGGCTAGTTAAACAATTCGGTAAAGCTAAAATAACTCCTATATACTCAAGACCTTTACTAATATTTTCGGAAGAACAATTTTATGAACTAAACTATATGTTTGTATTTCAACTATCTTGGTTGTAAAATATCTTATGAATACTAAGACGATACTCAAATTAAGTTAAATAGATTTGAAAATATCTGTGGGACAAATAGTAAAACTTAAAGAGTAAAACACAGAAGGAAGCATTCTCGCATTGCCAATCCCATTATATAGAAGTGAATCGTGATCACTGGAAAAAGAGATAAAGAGAGAGAGAGAGAGAAAGAGAAGAGAGAGCGAGAGAAAACATGCAATGATTAGAAAGGACATTTCTTAGAGCAGTAAAGGGATGTAAAAGAATAGATAAAATACGAAATTAAGATAATAAAAAGCAGTTGAAAATTTGCTGTGTGAAAGAAAAACTGGGTGAAAACAAAAATAAAACTAATTTACATCTAGAAAGGATTGATCTATTGAGACGGTCACGTCAGCTGAAGAACTTTAAACAAAAAGGCAAAAAAGATGCTGTCAGACCAAGAAAGCGTGGGAACCGTAACATAGCACAATTGACCTAACACAGAAGAAGAAGACGGGAACATTGAAAATATGAAGGGCAAATAAGTGTAAAACTATAGCAAAATCAACTAAACGCATAGTGCATCGAAGTTACTGACTGCTAAATGACCATCAGTTTTGTTTTAGGAAAGATAAAGGCACCAGAGAGCAGTTCTGACGTTGCTTTTAATAATGGAAGCAAGACTTCAGAAAAAATCAAGACACTTTCATTGGATTTTTAGTGCTAGAAAGCGTCCGATAACGTGAAATAGTGCAAGATGTGGGAAATTATTGCGAAAGTAGGTGTAAGGTATAGGGGTAGATGGACAATATAAATATGTTCAAGGGAAAGAGGGAAAAATAATAATAGAGGATCAAGGACAAAGTGACAGGAAGAAAATGGTGTAAGGCACAAGTGTGGTATTTCGCTTCACCTCTTCAGTCTTTACACTGAAGAAAGAAAAGCAAAAATAAAAGCTAGGTTCAAGAGTGGTATTAAAATTCAGGATGAAAAGATATCAGTGATAAGTTTCGCTCATAACGTCGCTGCAGTGAACGTAAGGAAGAACTGTAGAATGTAATGAATGGAATGAGCAGTCTAATGAACTCACACTATGGATTGCGAGTAGACCGAAGAGGAACGAAAGTGATGGTGAGTAGCCAATGTAAGATTAGCGACAAACATAGTATCCAAACTGGGGATTGCGAAGTGAATGAATTCTGCTACTTGAGAAGCAGAGTAGCATACGACGAACGAAGCGATGAGAAGCAGACTGAGTGGTGACCAGTAGCAAGTTCATATGACTTCACTGTATGAAACACTGCGTCAGGTCTGGAGATCAACAACTGCGTGCCGTCAGCAGTCAGCCTCTTATTGGGAAATGCTAGAACCGGAAATCCCTTCAGAAATATATCCTCAACAGGCACTCTGTCTGCTACTCTATTAGCGCGTCTAGAGCTCTGCTGAAAAGACTTAATTTTGCAGTGAGTCAGAAATCCAACTGCATGCTTTGTGTAGAGAATAAAAAATATGAAAGCACTCACGCACCACAGTCAGAGTACACATAACAACAATGGAGAAGCACTCGGCCGAAAGCTCGTGCATTTGAAAACACTTGACGCGGCTGATAGGTGTACAATGTTTTATGCCTGAGAACTCATCAGCAAAACAGATATTAGCACTGGCGATGATGTTGGCAGGTGTTGGGCGCTGAGGAGCTGGTGGAGGGTGTGTACGTGCGCTACCGCGACCTGTCGGCGGCCGAGCCTTCCTTCGGCCTGGTGACCGTGATGAATGCGGGCGCCACCGGGTACACCGTGTCCGGGCTGCGCGCCTTCACGCGCTACCAATTCTTCTTGGTGCCCTTCCACAAGGCTCTCGAGGGCCGGCCCTCCAACACCATCACGGCACGCACCCTCGAGGACGGTAAGCAGTAAGCCAGCTACTCTACACAGTTCCTGGATATATATAGATAATTATACAATGCAGCACTTCCCGACTGTATTTGCGTCCTTGAGGATTTTTGTTCGTACGGTTTTAGGCCGTGGTCCTAGGTATCGTTTTCTGCCGAGAGGGAACTCTAGAGCACAGTCTATGGATGCCCACTCAAATAGATATGTACATTCATAAAAATTTCAGTCATCATACCAAGCAGAAAAAGACGAGTGATCAAAACATTAGTCAACCGGGCTAAATGAGTCTCTGAACCACATTACTTTGGGGACAAGATCGATTATTTAAGAAATGGTTTGAGAAGAAACAGCTACTCCGATAAAAGGCTACAGCCTAAAAGATCTAGTAAACAGGGTCAACTGAAGGGAAACTTTTCTTCTCATTCGTAAAAACCGCTGCCAGTTGCGTCGTCGGATGAGGTATGGAGGGGCATGTGGTCAGCACACCACTCTCTCGGTAGTTGTCGGGTTTCTTGTCTTAGGAACTGCAACTAATCGCTCGAGTAGCTCCTCAGTTCTCGCCGTGAGCCTGAGTGCACTCTCTGCCAGTTCTCCCAGCTTGGAAAAATCCCTGGCAGTACCATGAATCGAACCTGCGTCCTCCGCTTGACAATCAGCCGTGCTAACCACTCAGCTATGGCGCGGACGTCACCAGAGTGCTGCCACAGTACTGACACTATCTTTAAAGAAACAAGGAAGGTGTGCAACATGTGGACACTGCGAAGGACCTATGTTCGCCTCTTGCCACAGCAAGAGTGTATAAAATCACTTGCAGATAATGTCCAGTGTACGTCGGCTGTGGTGCAAGCCAGTGACGGGACTATTTGCCTGACTGCAGGTGGATTTCAGCATTTCCTCGGCATGGCACTAGGAGAGAGAGAGTGGTGGGTCTACCGTCCTAGCTGACTCTCAGCCACGGGAAAGGTCACCGGTGTCAATTCATATCAGGCTGACTGGACCTGGGGCCTTCCTAGAGCGAATGGAAAGAAGGAAAATTCTAACACCCATTTCGAGACTGAACCCGGGACCACTAGGCCCGTAGTTTAGTGCTGCACCCGACAGGCTGCAGTCCTCGTACCTCAGCCAGCTAGTTTTTACATTCTCTCCGATGGTACGTGTCTTGCCGTCTGTCAGCAGGTGGTGTCACTTCGACATTGGTCCTCCTTTCAAGGTAAAAATCTCCAAGTTGTTAAGCCTCTCTCAGCGGGTTGGACTACCTACTTTCAGCTTTCTCTCTGTGGAGGAGATCATTTTAGCTAGGTTTCGTATCAGGCTCT
This sequence comes from Schistocerca gregaria, assembly GCF_023897955.1. NCBI lineage: Eukaryota > Metazoa > Arthropoda > Insecta > Orthoptera > Acrididae > Schistocerca > Schistocerca gregaria. The sequence continues at coordinate 405,184,558 of NC_064927.1, read as the reverse complement.
GGCTTTTTGCCATCGCCACTTGTTAAGTGGATCTCTACCACCCCTTTGCAGTCACTGCCCTCAACCTTTGACGGACCGCTTTTTCCTGACGGAATGCTGTTTTTTTTTTTTTTTTTTTTTTTTTTAAAGCACTTACGTTCTCGTTTGTGGTTGCTGTCTGAGTCGTCGGCCGTTTTAGCTAACGACGCGCGGGCTGTCGATCGCGTTTTACTTTTTACCCGTCGGAGCAATATGGCAAAGGCCATTTAATTTTTAGTTCAAAACCTCCGTTTCTCTAGGGCATATTTTATAGACTTATCTTTACGTCCCTGTTTATACCTGTCTCCTCTTCCGTCGATTGAGATGAATATGTAGTTGTTTTTAACTCCTGTCATTGTCTTCGTGTTCTACAGCTCTGACGTAGGCGCGTACGACCGTAAATGTTTTTGCGCCCTAAAACAAAACAAAACCCCAGGTTTTAGCAACAAAAGGACAATAGGAGTCTAAGAAACACGGAAAAATCGACAGTAGCAGATTATTATCCGAGACCCAGGAACCATCAGATTCGTTCCTCCGATACCATGGTTTTGTCAACGTCCAATAATTTCTACACTCGTATGTGCAGAGGGCCCATGGAAAATCGAAAGCATAAAAAAGTGTTTTAAAAGAAAAGAAGAAGATCTGATTATAAGAATTAGATAAGCTATTCTAAATAAAGGAAACAGCTACAATTCTTTCCCAGTACAAAGTCCATAACATACGTCGGCGCGATTCTGCGTTCTTTGACAGCTGTCTGATGACGCCACGAACCGATCTTACGTGGACATGTGTAAACAGTTCGGTCTACTTAGTTTGTTAAAGTCTGATGCAGTTTTCTGAGTCTTGCATTTTCTAGTGATGTCTCTAGCACTGCGAAACGAAACTTCAGCAGAGAAATACGCCTCGGACCACGGTGTAAAGTATGAAAGACAACAGAAATCAACAATTTGGACGTGATGTCTACGGGCAACTAAAAACGTTTAATTTACGTTTTGCCAGACGCATTTCACATTAACTTATTCAGCGACCGTCAGTAGCCTGTATTACACTCACACTATAAACTATTCTGGACGTGTCATTCTGATGCTGAACACTTGCAGCTTGTGTACGAGGTGCTCTTTATGAACCCTAGTCGTTTGCTGGTAAAGCTGTTTTTTCCGCCTACACCACTGTTTGTAGCTCTTTAGTACCATGGTGCCATATGTGAGTTAAAGGTAATAAAATTAAGAGAAAAAATTTTCGTACTTCAGGCCACTGAAGATGCCTGAATAGATCTAGGTGAAATGTGTCTGGCAAAATGAAAACACGATTTATTCGTTGTTCATAGACACAGCAAAAAAATCATTAAAATATTACTACAAGCAACCGAGAAGTGAGAGGTGGAGAATGTTCAAGATTATATCTCCTGCAAAGGTTTCGCAGCTCGCATGCACATTAATGCCCGTCTTACCTTCCTCCTTTGTACAGCTCCATCAGCATCCCCAGAAAATGTGCGAGTGAGGAGGCACAATTCTACTGCAGCCAGTATCTTTTGGGATCCTGTTGCGCCTGAGTATCTAAACGGAATGCTTCAAGGATACAATGTAAGTAATATTAGTTGTTATTTTTAAACAAAGCTTCCACGTAAACTGCTATGATTTAAAATGCTGGTACATCTTTCTGCTTCACGAAGGCCTTCTGAAGCAGTCCAACAATAATTAATTTATTGTGAACTTTTTGTAGTTTACATCAAATTAGTGAGTAAGAAAAAAATACCGATACTATTCCACTAAAAGAAATCATTTAAATATTTAGGGAGCAGTGACTTGCTGTAATGCAAACTTGGACTGAGACTTCGTGATCATGTGATCAGTGGTGAAATTTGCCTTCAGTAGCGAGTGGGAGGTATCGTGGAGAAGACGTAAAGTTGTCTACTGTGGTATGGACACGTACTTTGGACGGATCAAGAAACAACGGAAAAACGCGGGTTTTCGCGTTTTCAATGATAAACGACCTACAGGGATGACGTTGGTTGCCTGTTTCCCATCATGACACCCCGTCTCCACCCTTACCAAGTGCCAGACCCCGCCAAGTGGAGACAAAGAGACAAATAAGCGAACACTGTTACATTTTGCGAAAAACACCGAGAAGAAAGAAGAAAAAGAAGAAGAAAAGCAGAAGAGCAGGATTTAGGGGCTATAACAAGACGGTACCGGGGTTGGGAAGGCAGATTTATTGGAAGAGTCCTGGGAAATGTCAATGCGTCTGCAAAGGAAATCTCATACAAGACGCCAGAGTGACAAACCCTAGTCCATTCCTTTGGAGTTGGAGGTGTGACGGTCGACATCGAACGAATTCGTAGTAGCAGTGCTAGGACCGAAGAAGACTGATGTAGCCCAAAAGGAAGTGTTTGGTGAACTTCAATGCAAATCTCTGAAAAAAAAAGCGGACAATGTTTTTGCAGAACACTGCTGGATAAATATAATTACATGTGGTGTCTGCTCTTTTGGCCATGTCCGAAAGAACAGATACCACATATAAGGTGCGACGACGGAGGATCCTTTCTTTTAGTGGGATGTGTGTAATGGTTGAAAGAGAAAGCAAAAATATCGAAAAGTTGTTGACTGTTTTACTTCGAACTTTTCTACGATATTAAAATAAACATAGGCTACGTATTTTATGAGGAGAAAGTAGTCAGTAAAAATCTTCAAATTTGTTGACCGACATACTTCACATTTTTACGTGGTAGTCTAATAGAAATAGAAACAGCTACGTATTTTTTTAAGCAACAGTGAACAGGTTTTCTTTTAAAACAGACTGTGACGAAACAAATGCCGTGCTGAGCTGAAAAAAAAGTGAGTGGTTTCGATTCCTTTCTCGCTACCTGTTTTAACAGATAAAAAGAAACTTGTATTTATGGTTTATCAGCTTATTACTAGAATACTATTACGGCAGCTGATTCATCCTAAAGTTTGTAATCCAACCCGATTGCAGATTAAAACTATGCGAAATACTATCACTGACCCTACCATCCTCCCAGATCCAAGAGCAGGGGGTCTCTCATATGCCATACAGCTATGATCCCTTCAAGTTTACCCATTCACTTCAAGAGATTTCATTTCCGAGTCAAGATTAAGTTGGCAGTAACAACAAACAAGGTTCAAGATCAGAGAAAGGGGGAAGAGGAGGCGGACAGAAGGGTTGGGGATGGACATGGAGAGAGGAAAGACGGAGATGACCATAGAGAATGCGGAAGAGAAGGTGCAGACAGATAGGGACATAAGGTGATGGACAGAGAGGGGGTCAGGAGATAATGGACAGAGAAAGGAGGAGGAGAAGGTGAACAGAGAGGGGAGGGAGGAGGTGATGGACAAAGAGAGTGAGGAGAAGGACATTAGGGCGTATACCCGACTCCCATACACATTCAGCAACTGAGAATCATTGCTGGGTTCGCTAGTGCACTATATGAAGAAAAGCATCCGGACGTCTATTGGTGGACATTATTATGAGGTTTGTCCACCATTCCTCTTTATGACGGCTTCATATCTGCTGGGAACGCTTTCGGTGAGGTGTCTTAATGTCTGTGGAGAAATGGCAGTCCATTCTTACTCATGAGCTGAAACCAGAGATAGCAGTGATTTTGGACGCTGGGATCTCGAGCGAATTAGACATTCTAACTCATCCCAACGGTGTCCCATTGGGTTCATGTTGGGTGTCGGGGCAGACGAGTAAATTGCCGGGATGTTATTGTCCACAAACTATTTCCTCACCAATGCTGCTTGCTGCTTTCGAAGGGTACATTTTCATGCTGGTACTGTCAGGTACTCCAAACTTTTCCTGTACTGTAGCAGTAAACAGAACTGTAAAATGTATTCACGTAAAAAATGGTTCAAATGGCTCTGAGCACTATGGGACATAACTTCTGAGTCCTCCACAACTTAGAACTACTTAAACCTAACCATCCTAAGGACATCACACACAACCGTTCCCGAGGCAGGAATCGAACCTACTACCGTAGCGGTCGCGCGGTTCCAGACTTTAGCGCCTAGAACCGCTCGGCCACCCTGGTCGGCGTATTCACATCCTTCGGCATTTTTCACTCCCACTCCCTAATCTCAGAAGACACCCCCATAATATACCAGCACCTCCTCCACATGTCGCTGTCGTCACCACAAATGACAGCATACAATGTTCTCCAGGCATCGACCGAATTCAAACCCTTCAATCGCGGCGCCACATAGTATAGCGTGATTCATCACTCCAAGTTACTTGTTTCCAATCATCATCTGCTTTACTTCTTCTCAAGCGTCACTTAGCACCTGCCTCTGAAAAGTGTGATTTCTGATGAGCTGGTCGACCATTCTTTTTAACTCGCTAAGCACAGTTGTCGTCCTAGAGGGACTGCTCGTAGCACTTTGGAACTCACGAGTGATTCCTTACGCTGATTGCGTCCGACATTTTACAACGAGCCTTCTGAAGGCTCAACAGTCTCTGTTCGTCATTATTTAAGGTCTGCCTGGTCTTTGTTAAGGAGCGGTTGTTTCTTCCTGTCTCCACTTCACAACCGCGTCCTAAGCTGTAGACTTGGATAACTTAAAAAAGGTTCAAATGCTGCTGATGGATTTGTTACTAGACACGGCGATTAGTCCTCGTTGGAAGTCATTGAACTCTCAAGATTCACCCGACCTGCTGTCACTGCTTCTCTACTGACAACACGGTACTCCACGTGACTTTCTATACTGGCGGCTCCCGCTCCCGTTGAATCAGTCTTGCATTACATACAAGTGTCCGCATGCTTTTGATCATATGATCTAGTTGCATAAGTAAGTACAGTGATTCTCGTATAGTTGAATAAAAGAAGGAAAAATAACTTTCTTAGATATTGGAGAATGGTCATAACCACGTTGGAAACCGCCTGAATTTAAACAAATGCGAATACGTACATATTATGGTGATTAAAATTTAACATAGCCACAGGAAAAACCTTATCAGTCTAGTTATGTAGTTCATGGCAGCTGTAATTACATAGCTGATGTGTCAATGTCATGTTGCAGATTTTTTATGTAAACAGCGAAAAAAAAAAACGGTGCACTGGCAAGCACACAGTCCGCCATCTAAAAAACTGTATATCAAGTTTTATCAAGCAGCCTATGTGACAGGTTGTACGTGTATTCCATATTTCATTTATCATATTTTATCGACAGTCTATTATTTGTACTTACTTTAATGATGCATTGCTTATGTCTATCCAGACATCGGGAATTGATATACAGCAGCAATTTAAATGCGAAACAATTAGTGGCTTACACGTCTCCATTTATAATAACCGTAGTGTGAATGCTAGTTTTTCTGCCGTTTGCGTTGATCGTTACTAGTTTGTCTTCCACTTTTAAATGTACTCCTCGTTTGTAATGAGAAGCCAGAAGAAAGCGTCAACCGACACATGTGAAAAGTTCTGCAATAATTCTAAGAAAAGCAGAACCTCTAAAGCAGTGTTAAGTTTATTACTTCGACAGCTTTCGTTTCACGTACAAGTTCAGTCATCTAAATTTTTTTTCTTTTCGTGTACCATTTTATTTGCTTCGTCAAAGACGGCTCGCTCGACGTGCCAAATAATCCTTTCTGAATATAAATGTTTTGTATCGTAGCTCCAATTAGTGTTGTTAGTGCTATCGCACAAAATCTGTGTTACGATTATTATCGCCAGAAAACAACGCCGCATTGTTCGTAGGGTTGAAACGGTCATGTTCGTCTTCCCGTGTTGTCTGCTGTTCTCTCCTGTGGAAACGTTTGTTCACAATGAACAAGAGATTAATAGTAAACAATGGCGAGTTGTTTGCGAATGCTTGTTCCAGTGTAAACAGCAGTGTAGCGTTACGACTGATATGCCGATGTGACACGGGTTGTAATACACTCGTTTCCTCCCGAGCAGGTGCTGGTGATGGTAAACGGCAGCAGCGTCTTCGCGCACCTGTCCGTGAACGCCAGCACGGCGTCACTGCTGCTCAACAACCTGACGTCGGATAGCGTGTACAGTGTGCAGGTGTCGGCCTACACAGTGGTCGGTTCCGGGCCCTTCTCCACGGCTGCCGCGCTCGGGGGCGATCGAAGTTCTCCCAGGTGAGCATACTCTATGTCTACTCCAGACGCCAAACTCACTGTCCTGCGTCTTTAACACTCAGGCAATTTTCCCTGAAAGAAAAGTCGATTGTGTTTAATTTTAAAAATATTACGGGTGCCATTTCTGGCCTCGGAGCTGTGTGTGGAGGGAGCTTTGGTATGGGTTCTCCAGCAATGCGGGGAGTACAGTCAAGAAGGCTTCCTCAGAAGCAACATCTTTTATTGAATGATGCCTTCCATACTGTGTAGGGGAATAAAAATACGCGTCAGTTGTAAGTAACTGAACTTTTATATTGCACGACCGGTATCTAAAGCTCAACCATGAAGTGCCACCAAATAATTAAAAAGTCTTGAACGTGAGGCGGTCGCCGCAGTCAGTCAGAAGGAATGAAACCCACGCCCAACAACGCATCGGAGTGTAGGTGTAGCAACCCAAGCTTTGACAGCCAACGAGGAACAGCATTATCAGCTGTCTAGGCAGGTGACCCAGTTGCAGTAGTTAGGCTCCCTTCCCTGAGTGTCCTGCCCCGCATTCAACAGCTTGAAGGCTCTCCCAAAAAAATCGTTACGACAGCCTACTACAAGTTAATTGTAGTATAGTAAAAAAGAGCAAATGTAATCTCCCATAACAATCACTGTTATCGCTTTATCCAAAAGTAGAAACGCATTTGCACAATCTCCATAAATACAATTACGTTAAATTAAATGTAAATATCAAACCGAATGAAAAGTGACGAGTCGAAATTATTTGACTTACATCAGAGAAAACCTAAGAAAAATTTGTAAATGGAAAATCTGGGACAAGAAATAAGACATTCGAGTTTTGTCGCTGACACTGTAATTTTGTCGGAGATTGCAAAGGATTGGGATGCTCATTTGAATTGAATGGGTTCTGTATTGTAAATAGGTTATATGAATATCAACAACAGTACAACAAGGGAAATTCAATGTAGTCGAATTAAATCAGGTGACGGTAACAGGATAAGATTAGTAAATGGGACACAATAAAGAGCAGATCAGTATATGGGCAGCAAAGTCACTGTGAATGACCGAAATGGGGAGGTTGTAAATAGAAGACTGTAATAGCAATAAATACTTTCTTAAAACGAGAAACATGTTAAAATCGATTACAAATTTATATGTTAGCAATTCTTTTCTTATGGTACCGTATACACTGAGTCGACGAAAGTCATGGGACACCTCCTAATATCGTTTCGAGCCTCCTTTTACCCGCTGTGGTGCAGCAACTCGAAGTGGCATGGACTCAACGAGTCGGAATTTTCAAATGGTTCAAATGGCTCTGAGCACTATGGGACTTAACATCTAAGGTCATCAGTCCCCTAGATCCTAGAACTACTTAAACCTAACTAACCTAAGGACATCGCACACATCCATTCCCGAGGCAGGATTCGCACCTGCGACCGTAGATGTCGTGGGGCTCTATACTGAAGCGCCTAGAACCGCTTGGTCACAGAGGCCGGTCGTTGAAATTTTCCTGAAGAAATATTGAGCCTTGCGGCTTCTATAGGCCTCCATAGCTGCGAAAGTGTTGCCGGTGCAGCATTTTGAGCGCGAACTGACCTCTCAATTGGCCAGCTGGAGTGTCCGTGCGGTTCTAGGAGCTACAGTCTGGAACCGCGTGACGCCTACGGTCGCAGGTTTGAATCCTGCCTCGGGCATGGATGTATGTGATGTCATTAGGTTAGTTAGGTTTCAGTAGTTCTAAGTTCTAGTGGACTGATGACCTCAGATGTTAAGTCCCATAGTGCTCAGAGCCATTTATACAATTTTTTTATTGACCTCTCGATTATACCTTCAAACAAATCATGAAAAATTGTGGCCCGTGACATCGTTGTTTGGGAACTGAAGTCTATGAATTCTACGAATGCAAATGATCTCCAAGTAGCCGGGCATAACCATTTCCAGTCAATTTCCGGTTCAGTCAGATCAGAGAACCGAGTCCGCTCCGTGTGAAGACAGCCCACACCATAATGGAGCAATCGCCAGCTTGTACAATGCCTTGTTGACAACTTGTCCATTGCCTCGTGGGGTCTGCGCCACACTCGAATCTTATTATCAGCTCTAGCTAACTGAAATCATGACTCATCTAACCAAGCCACCCACGACTTTCCGGTAGTCTAGGATCCAACCGCTATGGCCCTAACCCAAGAGAGGTGCTGAAGGCGATGTTGTGCTGTTAACAAAGGCACTTGCGTCGGTCGTCTACAGCTATAGCTCACAAATGCCAAATTTTGCCACACTGTCGTAACGGATACGTTCGTCGTACGTCCCACATTTATTTCTGCGATAATTTTACAAAATGTTGCTTGTCTGTTAGCACTGACAACCTTAAGCAAACGCGGCTGCTCTCGGTCGTTAACTGAAGGCCTTCGGCCACTGCGTTTTTCGTGGTGAGTGGTAATGTCTGAAAGTTAGTATTCTCGGCACACCTTTAACACTGTGGTCTCGAAATACGGAATTCCGTAACGGTTTCCAAATGGAATACCCCATGCGTCTAGCTCCAACTGCTTTCTGCATTCAAAGTTTGTTAATTCCTGTCGTCTGGCTGTAATCACAATGTAAAGCTTTTCACGTGAATCACGTGAGTACACATAACTGCTCCGCGTATTCATTCCCCGTTTCCATCTTGTCTATGCGATACTACCACCATCGGTATTCGTGCATATTGCTATCGCATGACTTTCCTCACTTCAGCGTATGCATGGAGTGTAATCTTGAACGGAAGTGAAACATGGACGGCAGACAGCCCGTGGTAAGAAGTGGATGGAAGCATTTGAAATATTGTGCTATAGAAGGATACTGAAAGTTATCTAGGTATATCGAATAGCTAATGAGGAAGGGACGAATCTAACTGGGGAGAAAAGAAAGGTTGAAAGGAAACTTCTTTTGACGATGACCGGTTTCAGTTAGTAATGGCGATCCTCAGATCTGAAACCGGTCATCGACAAAAGAATTGATATTGTGATCAAAGACTGGAATAAAAAACATTTGACAGTATTGGATCACTGTTCATATACTCGGCTGTGTCGTAGCTGATGAAAGACTAGTCAGTTTGGTAGTAGAACGACTTTCCTATGTGGAAGGGGAGTGGGGGCTGATGAAAATTGTAGAGGTCGAACAATGCTTGAGGACAGTTACAGGATCAAAAGGATGTAGGTCACATAGTTACGCTAAGGTGAAGAGGTCTGCACGCAGTAGAATACATGGAGAGCTATATCGAAACAGACTGAAGGCTGCAACATGAATTGGATATACATGTAGATCGTGTGTGACAGGTCGGCTGATGCAAAGTGTGTTGTGACGGCTGTGCTGTGTGGTGTGTTTGGTAGGGTGCAGCCGAGCAGGAGCGTCCACAGCGTGGTGCAGGAGACGTGGTTCCCCGCGGTCATCGTGGGACTCGTGCTGGCCGTCTCTCTGGCGCTCTCCGCCGGCTACTACCTGAGGCACCGGAAGGCCATCAAGAAAGACATCAGCAACCTGAACGGTAAGAACAGCACCAGGCGTGCGAGCGAGCCACGTCTTGTGTCTCACAATAATAGAAAATAGTTTAAGGAACTGGAAAATCAGGTGCACGCGTACTAATTTATAAGACACGTACAAGACCATGAAAAAAAAACTGATAATAAATGTAGGTGACGCAGAAAAGGGCTGCATATGCCATGTCATAGGTCAAAAATCCACCATTGTGAAATCACAGTCTTAAAACGGTAGCTATTTAGTGACGATCGCTGGGAGCTATGTAACTGACACCAACCGGACAAAATACTACTTTTTCCTTTCAAAGAGCTCATTGATCGTTTTGGAGCGCTGTGTATGGTGTATAACTGGTACCAGGCCGTAGTCTGACTCTCCAACGTTGGCAGTTTGAAAATTTTCCTGTCGAATTGAATGCCGAAAAGATATTTCGGTCTTGCAGCCGGTCGCCCCCAAATACACTCCGCGACGTTTCGACTGGGCACCTACCACCCGCCTCAGGTGAGCCACCGAAGACACCGTCTTCGACGGCTCAGCTGCAGAGGCTGATAGGTGCCCAGTCGTAATGTCGCGGAGTGTAGGCGTAACTAACGACGACCGGCTGCAAGACCGAAAGTTTTTTGAGTCCCCACCATTGTCGTAAGTCATGATGGTGAATTAAGACGTAAACGTCGGACTGTCGTGTGAAATCGGCGCAGTAAAATGGGTTAGTGTTGAGGAATGACAAAGTGATTAGAAGGGAACTACTATGTACAGATGTTCCTATGACCACACCGTGAAAGAAGTTGCCTTGTTTTACGGTGAAGCAACGCTGTCTGTCCAGCGTAGCCGACAGAAATTTGAGACGACCGTCTAGTCTTATGAACGACAGTCGGTGTCATTCTGAAAAGTAAGTACGTATGTCAGTGGAAGCAGGTCCACCTTGATCAGTTTTCGAGCAGAGATTGCTAAAGTACCTGTACGGAGTTGATATTTGGATTATGCATCTTCCCAAAAGGCTATTGCTAACAACAACACCTAAAGTTGTATGTCTTCAGTAGATCAAACAACACAGAAACTGGGCAGTAACATATTAAGGGCGTATAGTGTACCCTGATGAGCCGCGATTTCGTCTCCGTTCAAATTATCTAAGAGGTTGAGTTTACCGACGGCCCAGTGAGGCGTCTAACCCACAATGTTCGTAGTGTGTGTAGCTCAGGCCGAAAGTATTATTTCACTAATGTTCAGGGGTGATTTCTACGCCATGAACATAAACTAGGATGTTTATTTCGACAGTCTCGGGGACAAAGTGTCGCCATATCTTCTGCTTCTTCACAACGAGTATACTCTGGACACACCTGTCTTCCAAGAGGACAGACTGCTGTGTTCTCAGGGCAGCACGCATGCGTTTGTCATTTGACGAACGATCACGTAAGCAATCGCACCGCGACTGGACCGTTAAACCACCCGACCATAACCCCACAAAAAAATGTCTGCTACTGTTTGAGACAGCGGGTGAAATGTAGCATTCGAATACTCAAAATTTGATAGCTCTACGACATCTGAACACGAACAAGTACTATAGAACAACTGAGGAAACTCTCTTCCACAGCTAACTGAAGCAGTTATCAAGGCTGGAGACTGAGTTAGACAGCATAGCGTGATGTCTCCTACGGATTACTAATTTTTTTGACGGCGTGCGACTTCTTATTATTATTATATTTGTTGTGAGGAACTGAGAAATGAGACTGAGTTTCTACGCAGTTAATTAATAGTTTGTGCCATTTTAATATGGCCGGCCGATGTGGCCGTGCGGTTCTAGGCGCTTCAGTCTGGAACCGCGTGACCGCTACGGTCGCAGGTTCGAATCCTGCTCGGACATGGATGTGTGTGATGCCCTTAGGTTAGTTAGGTTTAAGTAATTCTAAGTTCTAGGGGGACTGATGACCACAGATCTTAAGTCCCATAGTGCTCAGAGCCATTTGAACCATTTAATATGTTTTCTAGCTGGAAACACATTTGAACATGGAATTTTACTTAATTAGCTAAAATTAATATATTTGGACTTTGCATATCGTTAATTATTTTCTAGGACCGCTGACTGTTAGTTTTTATAACACTCGCAATGAATATGTATATATTGAGTCAATACCATATTTGTGTGGTTACTGAATTCAATCGATACTTCATGACAGTGTTTTCGTTATTGGCAGTCTGCAGGATGGGAGAAACGTTTGGAACAGCGTTGGATCAGTTATGTGGTTCACGAATACTAAGGGACGCACAGTGAGCCTTGGACGAGAATATGTTCCACGTTTTTCCATGCTTTTATTTTATACTTATGGTGTGCCACCTGACACCCCTTTTTACTATCCATATGATTGAAGATACGACTTAAACCCTTCCTAATCCGAGTTTCTAGCTTCATCGTTTCGGATGCTCTGTAAGTAACATATCCCTTATGTCAGGCGTAGTTGCCGCATAAGATAACACGAAAGAGTTGGCATACCAAGAGATGGCACAAGTAAGAACAGCTATCTAAGGTACGGCTTAGTAGCTCAATTCATCAGAGAATTTCCCGTTTCATGACAAAGGGCCTATTCCGTTACTGGGAAATGCTCTGATGATCTGAGCTATGAAACCATAGATCAGATTGGTGTTCCTACTTGTACTATATCTTGTTATGCCAACGCTTTCGTGTTATCTTACCTCATAACTACATCGTAGTTAAAAGATGTGTTATTAACAGAGCATCCCGCCTGAAGCAAACGTTGAAGTTAGAAATTCGGATTAAGGAGAGTTTAATGTTGTACCACTGCAGGACTCCGATCTAATGTAACAGAGAGTAAAAGGGATCATCAGCTAGCACATTAATTGCGTGAAATAAAACATGGCGAAACTTGGATTATATTCTCATATAAGGGTCACTATTTATTCGTCAGTATTTGTGACCCACATGACTGATCTCCCAATGCCGCTATAAACGTTTTTCGCAGTGTGAAGTCTCCTCTGATTACGAAAACATTTGTTGTCGCTGTTGGCGGAGGACTGTACGATAACATGATCATTAGTGACTTTGAGACGTTAATTCCTATCACGCTACAGTGAAATTAAGAAAAAATATTGTGCTAAAAGTCGTCTAAAAAGAACAGAATTATAGTAAAAATTATAAAATCGGGAGATACTGTATATTATTATATCAAAATTAAAAATTCGAAAATAAAGATATAAGGTGTTCCGCGTATCAGAAAATTCTATTTGGGAAAATCTGTATTTGGACACCTAAATATTTGGGGTTAAGATATGAATATTGACTAATAATAGTATTTTTGGTGTTGTAGCTCTTCTGAATATCCACACTTGCAAAGAAAAATTGGATAAAGAGTTAGTAGGTCTTCTGTCGTCGCTCAAAATACATGGTCGATCGTAATCCAGACCATGCACTGCCATCTAATTAGCGACTATCGTGGATTCCATTGGTGTGTGGCGTATAGACATATCTGAGCATCACATTCACGACGATTTACAAGTCTTTCAGCTCTAGACGGAATCCATATTTAAAGCGGTTGTGTCAATTCAGGTGGCTGGCAGTGGCTACACCACAACATTGTACTTACTCTCTCTGCACTCCGTCTTCAGACAACCAGTGGCCTACCGGGACCATCCGACCGCAGTGTCATCCTCAGTGGAGGATGCGGATAGGAGGGGCGTGGCGTCAGCACACCGCTCTCTCGGTCGTAATGATGGTTATCTTGACCGAAGCCGCTACTATTCGATCGAGTAGCTCCTCAATTGGCCTCACCAGGCTGAGTGTACCCCGAAAAATGGCAACAGCGCATGGCGGCCTGGATGGTCACCCATCCAAGTGCCGACCATGCCCGACAGCGCTTAACTTCGGTGATCTCACGGGAACCGGTGTATCCACTGCAGCAAGGCCGATACTTTCTCTCCCTGGCAGCAGATAATTATTTCTCACTTGCAGAGACTCTTCCTCACAATGATACATGACCCTTGCAACATCAACAAGGTAATGACGCGGTGGAAGATAGCACATGTGCTACTTTGTTACTTTAGCAAGAGACATCTTTTAATGTGTTGCGCAACACTGCAGTGTGGCACCTCTTTCCTTTGCGAAAGGGTTCGAGTCTAGGTATGGCACGCACTTGTAATTACACTGGAGAAATCTTCCCTGGTTATCAACCAAATGATAGTGTCTTCTTGAAAGAACGTTTTACTGGGTTTACCATTCACTGCTGTACAGGCGAAGTAGCATCACTGGTGGTGACCAGTAGAAAACATGCCGGAATGTCACTTCAGGACGAAACTTCTACTCCTGTGTTCCTATACGACAGTAATTTATTTAGAACTTTTATTGCCCTTGTACAGCATACACATAATTATAGATTAAGAATTTGGTTTTGCTTATAACTGGAGAAGATTTCATCAGTAAAATTCACCAATAAACCTTTGTTCTCACACAGTTGTAATTTGTTTGTTAGTTTCACAACTGTCGTACAGTCAGCCACACAGAGAATGATTCTTGCTAGAGCCAGGGTGTTTTAATGAGATGAAGCGACTTGTTACTGGAGTAGGTCTTTACGCTGCCCAATTCGCAGCTAGCAAGTGCCATTGTTACACCCGACCCTTCCGTGCCAGTGATGAACGCAAACGACATCTGCCAGCTGAAACTGACGGACGGCAAGGACACGTTGTGGATCGACAGCGGCGTCGGCGTGGGCGGCGACAGCGCGTGGGGCGGCGCCGAAGCGAAGGCGGCGGCTCTGGGGGCGGCGCAGACGGCCAAGGAGCTGGCCGCCGCCCACGCAGAGTACGCCGAGGTGGACGCCCGCGGGCTGCTGCTGGCGCTACACCCCAGACCGGCGCCGTATGCCACCACCAGCCTGCTGCCCGCCAGGAGGGACGCAGAGGTAAGCCGGGCCACCAAAGGCCACCCGCCTCCTGCTCCTGCTCCTCGCAGACTAACGTGACCGGTAAACGCGCAGTTGCAGTCGGCAGGGCACACGTGGAGAGAGCGGTAGTGGTGGGGGTTACGGGCAGGCGCTGTAGGGGAAATGCCGAGCGCTGAAGGGGAAGTAGGCCTACCGTTCTAAACTGAAGCCTACGGTCACATTTTTTGTAAATAATAAATGGAGCTTCTCCATGCCGACCTGTGCATGTTGACGATTCAAAAGGTCTAGTGTCATCTATGCTTTGCTTAGTATCTGTAAAGAAATCCGGTCAAAATGCAATAAAATAGGGGATTTATTTTCGCCTCGCTTTCTGATCATGTGTAACACATGATGTACATTTTAAGTAACACCTACAGTGCTCATGTTTCTTCTTTAAATCTGCTTCTTTTGCCAAAAAACATTGATGTTTACACAATTTCACCTCACTAACATGTTGTGCAGACAGGATTGCGACTGAGTTCTGAGACTGCGGTTTAGCAGATCTCTCTCTCTCTCTATCCATCTCTCTCTATCTATCTCTCTCTCTCTGCCCCAGTACTCAACACACACACGTTAACCCACACAAACGATATACCACTGACCCCAAATACAATTCAAATTCGCGCGCCTCATCTATCAAAACAGGCTACGATACAAATGAACACTACAAGGCCACAACAACACGTAATGATAGCGAAAACTCCGCCTATGTTTTGAGAAATCGAAAAAGTGCAGTGCCAAGCGACCATACGTTTAGAAGTAAGCCTATTTACATCGCCAACAACACAGGAGAACTCACCACAACTTCAAAACTGTAAGTTACACGTAAAAAACATTACACAGACTCATTTCCGTTCGTAAATGCATAAAAAATCAGAAAAATAAATTACGTTTTGCTGTTTACAGATGATAAGTTGTATATTGTGTAGCAGAATAGCTACCAAAATATATGGACAATAACATCATGCAAGGTATGTTAACTAATGCTTACATCCACTTTCACCAATTAAGCTATACACGGAAGTTTTACATAATGTTGTGAACAACACAAATGTTAATATGTAACAACTGAAACTTCCTGGCAGATTAAAACTGCGTGTCAGGCCGAGACTCGAACTCTGGACCTTTGCCTTTCGTGGGCATGTGCTGTACCAACTGAGCTACCCAAGCACGACTCACGCCCCGTTTTCACAGCTTCACTTCTGCCAATACATTGTCTCCTACCTTCCAAACTTTACAGAAGCTCTCCTGCGAAGGATGTACTGGCAGAAGTGAAGCTGTGAGGACAGGGCGTGAGTCGTGCATGGGTAGCTCAGTTGGTCGCCGGCACGGTACGTGTTTGGTCAGAGGGTTACGTGCCCTCTGTAATAAAAAAGCTGAATTAATTGATCAACAACGAACTTAAACGGTTGTCTTACGACGTCCACCCCGAACAGATGCAAAGAACAAAGGCGAACAAAACGAGATTTAAAAAAAAAAATAAAGTTGGTAGAGCACTTGCCCGCGAAAGGCGAAGGTTCCGAGTTCGAGTGTCGACCCTGCATACAGTTTTAATCTGCCAGGAAGTTTCATATCAGTGCACACTTCGCTGCAGAGTGAAAATCTCAATATGTGACAACTATTTCACAGTTAAAAATAAAAATTGAACCCACTGACGATAGCACCAAAGTGTTGAAAAGTGTATGGGTGAAACAAAAGAAAGACGTTATCCTGCATAAGGCGGAACTTCTCATCCCATTTTCATGGCAAGCAGGGACACAACAAGAACTGCACCACAAGATGGTTAGTGGCCTCGCCTCTCATTCCTTCCCAAAAGGCGGCCATTGAACAAAATCACTCTGACATCCATGTGGGGCCATGTGTTGTCAAATGTGCCAGTCTCCTGATCACCTTCCTCACTCACATCAGTGAAATTTAAAAATATTGCTATAAGTACTTAAAATCACATCTTAGTCTGCTTACGATGTTGGGGTAACGAATGAAAATGTCAGTATCACTTAAGGCCGTTGGGAAAAATGGGGTGTTGTGGAATTACACCTCCCCCCTCTTCTCACACACACGACCACAACGCCCACAGCGCTCATTCAGCCAAGTGAAACTGCCAGAAAAGTCGTTTTTTTTTTTTTAGAATGTTTTTCACCCAGCGCTTAACGTTGGCTTGAATTTCAGTTACGTTGTCAAAGCGTCTTGCGATTCAGTCGAGTTGCGATAGGCATCCACGCGTAGTTGTTTAAGATCGAGGGCGAAGGTATGCGGAACAAACTGTGCAGACGCTTTTTCTTCTTCAAACCATTCAGGAGAATGTCTAGTATAATTCATTTAGAGATGTAACTCCACTGCGATTTGCGACAGAATAGCGTAGACACGGCACGGCTGCACGTCCGCTACTTAGCACTCCCTCTCAAATGCACGTGTGTCGTTTACAGTTTTTAGTTCAAAATGCCCCCGTAGTTACCGCTATGACGTCACTTGTACGCCAAGAGTAAAATCAATCTCATAAGATTTTGGATAAACGGTGTGCATATGAAACACGACGAGAACTGTGGTAAAACGTAGAGAGGAACGTAAAGACAATTGTCGGAAAGGGAAAAGGAGGAAATTAGAGCAACACGCTTAACACTATAGAGGCCACAAGATTCCAATTAATAAGACCCAGGTCGTGATTAGCCACGTCTCTATGGTACGGTGGTTTGTTATGAGAAACGGCAAATTTTAATATCATAGCAATATTTTAGACCAGAAAAAAAAAGCTGGTTTTCAGTACAGTAATGGAACCGAACAGGGATTCCACGATGACACGAACGGTAAAATTGAACTAATATATAATGGACACCTGCTCTTGCTGTGATACACCCTGCCACTGAAATTCATATTATTCAGTAACAGTCCAAGATGTACATCGGTCATAGATATCTCTTCGCCGGCCGAAGTGGCCGTGCGGTTCTAGGCGCTGCAGTCTGGAACCGCGCAACCGCTACGGTCGCAGTTTCGAATCCTGCCCCGGGCATGGATGTGTGTGATGTCCTTAGGTTAGTTAGGTCTAACTATTTCTAAGTTCTAGTGGACTAATGACCTCAGAAGTTGAGTCCCATAGTGCTCAGAGCCATTTGAACCATACATCTCTCTTTGATGTCCACATTTAGGTACGTGAGCTTTTAATTTTCAAGAGAAGCTGGTTACATTACGACCGTGTAATTTCAAATATTTCAATTCTTATAAAGTATAAAAGTGCCAGTTATGTAGGGTTCCGAACATTCCATGTGGCGGCGCTATGAGTATTTTTCCCTGAACTCTGTCGCACTGGGTAAATTAAGTCCATACGGCTGGCTAGCGACAATAATAGCAGTCTACCGCAGCTCTAATTACGCTTTCTTGATCACATCAACGATCGTTTTCATACACATTTAACTTCTAATTACTCTAGACTGCTTGCTGCCAAATGCCCTTTTTAGTGTTACTTGTGCTATAGCGGATGTCTCAGCTAACCCACAGCCCTGCATTCAATTTCTCGCAACCTTCCAGAGATTGGGAACAGATCGCCCTCTTTGGGGTAGTCATCTGTCACAGTGCATTCCTTTGTCATTTCGTCATTTGTAGGGCGCTCAGCTGCGCTTTTATCAGCGCCCGTACAAATTCCCAAAATTTTCTCGCCACATTTATGAACGATGATGACAACACAAGCACCCAGTCATATCGTGGCAGTTGAAAATCCCTGACCCCGCCAGGAATCTAAACCGGGACCCCGTGCTGGGGAAGCGAGAACGCGACCACGAGACCCCGCGACCAAGAGCTGCGGACATCAAGCAAGTGTGCGTTATTTGGCAAGAACTCTGCCTGTACAGAGACAAACGTAGAAAAAAAGGTGACGTAATAAGTTGCTAAAAGTAAACAACATCAATCTGTCAAAGTTTCTATGAAGACATGCACACATAAATCGAAGATATCATTTTCTCTCTTTACTTTCATTCGTTTCCCACCTTTCATCACACATAAATCGAAGATATCATTTTTTCCCTTTGATTTCATTCATTTCCCACCTTTCTTCTCATCAATCATACGTCAATAAATTCTGTGAAAATAACAGAGATTAAAGTTTCATTTGTGCATTGTGTTTTTAAGCGCACCTTCTGTTTACTTTGTGATTACATACTTACATTTACAGATCATATAAAATGGCTAATTTGTATAAGTGGTTGAATATCTGATAGAAGTTAACTCGTTTTTTTCACCAAGTGAAGCAGCTAAGCACGAAAAGATAATTTAGAATCTGTATATGCAATGCAGATCTCAATACACGTTTAGTTCTTTTCACTGATGCGAAAACGTAATTTCAGATGAGATCCCTCGCGGTACGTTATTAACATCTTTCGTCCAGAAATCTGAAGAACTCTTAAACAATAATACCGCATTGGCAGCGAAACATTTCACCATATTTTTACGAGTGATAAGCACTTGCAGGACACAATAATAATAGTAATTTTAGCATTTGAGTCCATACGTGCTCGATACACGCTAATGCCTATGTCAGATAACTTCTACCTGAAAATGGATGATTTCTTCAGGGAAAAGCAGATAAATCGGCAAGATATTTTTATTTAGGAGATGAAAATGGAAACAGAGGAACATCACAGCGGCTCTATTAAGAGTTTACTCGAAGATAATAAGTTCTGTGGACTGTATTTCCAGGACACGTGCCAGACAACGCAGAAGTCGGATCACGAGATGGAAATGAAGACATCCAACTCCAGCGGATCCTGCGCGAATACCGTTCTACTGAGTTCGGACACAAACTCTTGTGCTGGATACATGTCAAGCAGCTCTTGCTCCGAAGACAAGAACTTTTATCCAGGTAACCCAAGCAGGGAGTTGTAAGCTGTGTGAATACAGAAAGGTGTAAATTCAACTAAACGCGTCGCATCTTGGCTTCCAGATAACATCGGCAAGCACCCAGAGAACTGCACCCACGTGCACAGAAGCAACTGGTCGGAGCTACCACTACCTTCAGACACGGCCAACGGCAACGTGAGCTGCCTTCTGCAGGTTCGTTCCGAGCACCAGATGCTCTTTCACCCTAACATAAGAAGTAAGGGAAAATAACAAGATGAGGTGGTGAAACATGATTAAATATTTGACTCGTTCCTTTATCGCCAAGTTGGGTCTAGGTGCATCCCTGCAGGTACAATATGGAAGCATTCTTCTGTTTATTGTTTTATAAGTACTGGAGTGACTTGTGACCACGACGTCTGGCGGATTTTAGCTACAAGAAGAACTCTCAGGAATCTCACGGATCACACGAATCTTATTTGATATGTCTCTACGTTAATATGAAGTTTTGTAATCGACATAGAAGACAACACAGAGTGATTTAACAAGACACATACATCGGAGATGAATTTTCTGAGATATGTTCAAGGCTTTGCGAAAGTGGTTAGATAAACGATGAGAAACGGACATTTTTAAAACAATATAAAGTTAAGGAAAATAAAGAAAGATGACTCTTGCATGAAAAGACTATGTAAGAAGGAAGAATACCAGAGGAAGTTTTATCATACCGATCGAACAGCAAACGAGGCAATGGAAGAGCGTCGGAACGATGGTAATAACATGCTCTACGATAGGAAAGGCGAATCGCCTACTATCTGGAAAATTTTTTCTACAAACACTGGTGTCTAGTACCCTACCGTGATTGATGGAGATTTTGATCGTGCCCGTCATTTATTGCAGTTTTCACTATATAAAAAATTTGTGCGATATAAAATAAAATCGAGGTAACACAATTATTACAAGAGAACATAAGCCCCGCAGTAATTCGTGAACAGAGCGAAAGCTGCGAAGCTGAACAAAGTGCACGCTACAAGAAAGGCTTTACGGATGCCTTTCGCCAAAGGCATAGAGTTCGAGTCTCGGTCCAGCACACAGTTTTAATCTGTCAGAAAGTTTCACCCCCAGCCTAATACGGCTATGATTGTGTCCGCATAATACGCGAAACAGAGACGATTGGGAACCATTCTAGTGGTTCTCGCGAGCTCGAGTCAAACGGATGTGTTGTTCACGCCTCAACCGCGTAGGAGTTGGCGAAGGAATTTACGTACTCAGCGGCTCCCTCAGTCACTCCGGTTACCGGGACGCGATATACTAAACCGGAATGCGTGAAGTTTACCTGAGACTCTAAGAGTAAACATTACAAAATAGCGGCCACGAGTGATGCACCGCGCCCGCATCTCGTGGTCGTTCGGTAGCGTTCTCGCTTCCCATGCCCGGGTTCCCGGGTTCGATTCCCGGCGGGGTCAGGGATTTTCTCTGCCTCGTGATGGCTGGGTGTTGTGTGATGTCCTTAGGTTAGTTAGGTTTAAGTAGTTCTAAGTTCTAGAGGACTGATGACCATAGATGTTAAGTCCCATAGTATTCAGAGCCATTTGAACCATTTGAAGTGATGCACCGCTAGTCTCAGGCGCCACCGATGGAAGTGACCTACGAAGAAGCTAACCAGACTGAGGAAAGAGGGAACAACACCTGTGCTAGGAACAAATAACTCTTTCCACGCCCTACGCAGCAAAGAGCCAGAAGAACCACAAGCAGGGCTGAAGAACAACACGCCAGCAACAACAACGAGAGAAGATATCACCTGTAGTGCTGCAGTACTCGGACGACTACAAGAAGCTAAATACTTACCTAGTGATGTACTGTAGTAGATATTACGCCACCAAACAAGTTAGTGGAGACAAATTAATGATTATGAGCACTGCTGATTAAGCCAATATAATGGATATGATCGTAGCTGAGGGGATAGACATGATCGTAGCTGAAAGTATTTCGTGTAACACGTTCCCGACTGTGAAAGCAGAATGGATCCGTGCTGTCATTAATTAAAATGATCCCCACGACGATCGCTCACGACGATGAAAAAGCAGATGAGGAAGAAATGGGATACGCCACCACAGTTGTCGAGTGGCTCAAAATTCCACGCTCACAGAAAGTCTCGCCGAAGCCTTCCGGATACAGAGACGCACAGAAAAATTTTCCACACATTCAGATCTTCAACCTAGTTGTCACTGAAGAAAATTTGTCAGTCTTGAGGAATTACGATATAGCAGAGGCCCTGTCCAATGCTACATTTGCCAGGAATATCTGGCGCGTCATTGTACAATGGCACCAAGACACGTGAAATGTGACCCGGGATACTGCAGAGGACAATATCTGCTAAATTGGGCATCTCCAACAGTCTGCTGCAATAGAAGGCAAACGTCCAGCCATTTACAGAGGCCAAATGGTTCTGATCACTATGGGACTTAACATCTGAGTTCATTAGTCCCCTAGAACGTAGAACTACTTAAACCTAAATAACCTAAAGACATCACACACATCCATGCCCGAGGCAGGATTCGAACCTGCTACCGTAGCGGTCGCGCTGCTCCAGACTGAAGCGCGTAGAACCGCTCGGCCACTCCGGCAGTCTACAGAGGCCACATCAGGTACAAAAACGTCAGACGCTTACTGACGGGTCTTCTTCACTGAAGCCCAAGGACGCCGCGAAAAAGACAGCATCCAACAACAGCCAGCAGCCTAAAATCAATTTGCACCACAACCACGCAGCACGCAGAAAACAGCAGCCGCAACCCCCATCCCCTCCCCCAACTTATGATGCGATGCTCTGCGTGGATAGGTGGGATCAGCTATGTTGGCAAAGGCACAGCCGCTGCCCCTTATGGAGAACAGAAACACATACAGGAGCAAACGTCAAGACAACAATCCCACGTCGTCCCAAAGACTAGAGTAGAGCATTCAGAGGTTACTGAAGTAGTAGATGCACTTCGTAAGCCGTTATTGAACTTAAAGAAACCGTTGCCTCGGTGCCGTCAGTCATAGCCACGACGGTACAAAAAGAAGCAGGTTGATGATCACCAGCGGAATCAACCAGTTGGATATACCTAGGAATAAGCTAACTGAAGTCATCAGTTTCCCGACTTGGAATGCCAACGGCATATACGACCACCTGCTGTTGTTCATGGAATTCATAAAGGACCTTATCTTTGACGTTTGTGTGGTGGTTGAGATTTATTTAAAACTTGCACTGCGAGCCAACGGTCCCAACCGCTCGTGCTCTCGCACCGACCACCCTAAGCTGGGAATGGAACTGCTGTCTAGGTCAGGAACCGGCTCTGCCACTATACTGCACCGAGGCCAACGCTACACGACGTAGAAACCACTTCAGTCGCATTAAAGACCAGACAAGCCATCACCATCCTCGTTGCCCTAAATGGCGTGCAACTAACCTCACCGACACTAGAGGGAAGCACATTATCATCAGGGACCTTAAATCCACGGTGTGGCATTACTGAACAATTACTCGCACTGCCCACACCTTACGCAGAGCAGCAGAACACTACTTAGTGTAAGTATGTGGACTTGAAGAACCCCTCAGCTATCTAGCCAATGGAAACCTACATGTATGTATTCGATGTCTGCATCGTAAAGTGATTTCCTGGATTCATTACTGCGGAGGTCGTACACATGCTTTCTCCTGATCAACCGCTCGTGGTATTTTCGACAGAGGGAAAATTGACCACCATAAATAGGCGTCTTAACACAGCTAAAAGCCAACTGTTATGCATACCGCCGACAGTTCAAAGCGAAATCGATGATCATGTACTCGGAGCTGGCACCAGTACGAATAATGCAGTTGTGTACCTACCTCCAATATTGTAGCAGTTATGTCTTCCACTCAACGAGCACAGAACGCAGCCATCCTGCGGGAAAGTCTTCGAATTATCTGGAAGAGGAACAGACCGAACAAGGAGTGGTGCCTTACAAGACAGCACGCAGTTAAAATCTCCTTCAGCGGCAAATCAGGACAGCTTCAATTGGGTGGGTGGAAAAAATGGCCGCACTTCAACCAGATGCCACTGCATGGGACGTAGCCCACTTCATTATGAAGAGACAGCCCAAGATGCCACTATTAATAACTACTGCTGGTCAGGTCTGCGCTCCAGTGGGCAAGGCAAACTTGACCGGAAGAAGACGATCTGGAGATAGAAGCCGACACAGCAAACTTTCAAATGGCTGTTACATAGGAAGATGGGAATGATCAAATAAACGCCTAGATGCCCAAGAGTTGCCTCTAGCGAGAGTATCTTTAACAGCTTCGTGACTCATAAGAAGTATCCCTCATCTCGCAGGAGGGTCGTAATAGCAACCCCAAAACCGGGGAAAAACTGAGCAAATCCTACCAGCTACGATACTATCAACCTCACATCGGAGCTAAGCAAGGTCTCCGAGAGGATATTGCTACCGCAGCTCAATAACGTCTGTAGTAGTGTTGTCCAAGGAGCAGATCGAGTTCCTGGCAAGGATTTCTACGCCTCTCCAGCCCCTGTGACTGGTGGAAGAAAGAAACGTAGCATTTAATTACAGGAAACAGTGTGTCACGATCATCATAGATGTGTCCAGTGCCTGTCATGAGGCTCTGATTTACAAACTATTCCCGTAGGCATTACCGAGCTTACTGTAACAACTCCTCGTCACATATCTAGAAGGTTTTTGGGGTGGGGGACGCTGTTTCACCGTGCATAAATGTCCTTGCTGCGGTGCTTGAGGTTTCTATGCTGGGTATTATCTTGCCTACAGAGCAGTCACTCGATGCTATAAACGTAACCGATGCAGACAGTCCTGTCTTGATGTGCAGACACAAACGATCAGATGTGATACGACGCGGACTATTGGACCTGCAGATTCACTGAATGGGCGTCAAACTGGTCTGTTAACAAAGCGGCGATCCAAACCAACAGCAGGAGGCATCATTCTCCCGCCCGGATACCGTGGACGGAAATAGGGTAAAATAACGAAGGATCACTCCTGATCGACAGCTCACGTGGAAACATCAGGTCGAAGACACATAAAAGAAAACTTTTGTCATCCTGGGAGCCTTTTCACCTCTGTTTAATGAGATATCTGCCCTCTCTGGATACTGCATACTGATGATCTTCCGATCGATGATACACTCAATCACAGATTATGCGTGTCCTGTATGGGAATATGGATACTGATAACATCCATGGCTTCCAGAATAAAGCGCTCCATTGCATATAACATGTCCCCATTATTTTCCGTCTTTCTATCTTCACAGGGGAGCAGGGGAAAACAAGGGATCAAGAGATTGAAAGAGAACACTGAACATTTGTGTACTAAGTTGTGACACTCACCCAATGCTCTCATACGACAATTAGGTCAGCGAAAAGAAGACACAGGCTGCTGCAAGCATCTTGTGGTCCAAATTGATAGGTAGCGTTCCACAACATATAAGATATTATCAATTAAAATTTGCCACAAGTGAAGACACATTCAGCAGGTTGAAATACAGCGCCCACCATTAGACCTAGTAGGCAGTACCTTCGTGTAACACAGCTCCAAACAGCTCAACAGACGGACACTATTTCTGAAGAAGGCAGACGGAGAATCATTCTAGCAACAACCCAGGCAGCAAATGGGGATTTCCATGACATGAGCAGCTTTCACAAGAGCAGATTGTTATGGTGTGGCATATGGGAAACGAGCGTCTCGGAAACTACGAAGCTGGTCGGCTGTTCGCATATTACAGTCATGGGCGTCCACGCAAATTGCTTGAAGCACAGCAAAACCACATTTAGGCGACAAGGTGTTCGGCACCCTCGCCTCATCACAGAAAGCGGAGGCGGGCTCCTTTCTCACTCTGCAAATTAGTATAGGTAGTAATCGGTGTTCGAGATGACGTCAGAGGACAGTTGGCGGACGCAGGCCAGTGGGAATGGTATTACACTACGGATGACTTTCACTTTGGCGTCCATGGAACCTGTGGTAGTAACCAACGGCACCATTACAGCTGTCGAATGCGCAAACGTTATTCCTTGACGTCTTCCCGAAGGCAGTGCCATGCTTTAGCAAAAAACTTCCCATGTCAGAAGACCATAATGGTGCTGCATTGGTTTCAGGAACATGACAGTGAACTTACGGTGCTGTCTTGCCACCAAATTTTCGGAATTCAATGGAACACATCTGGGGTGGTATCGGGAGCTAACTCAGCCCGAATTTGATGAAGTTTGCGTAATCTGTGCGTAGGCATTTGGTACCATCAAGCTCTGCAAAGCTGCCAA
The DNA here is from genome assembly GCF_023897955.1 of Schistocerca gregaria. Lineage (NCBI taxonomy): Eukaryota > Metazoa > Arthropoda > Insecta > Orthoptera > Acrididae > Schistocerca > Schistocerca gregaria. Next base: position 405,158,892 of record NC_064927.1, on the reverse strand, counting down.
GGACCTGTCGTATCTATGCTATGTAGGATTCTTACTGTGCTGCGTTCCAAAGGTGGATCAACATGCTGTTAAAGATATGGTTATGTTTTGGCTCATCGAGTGGTTCAGAGGCCGAATACCAGCCTCTCAATGATGAGTTTTACAAACAACTTCTTAGCAATGAGAGCAATACTTACGCTTTTCTTTCGTTTACCATTGTACTCAAAGAACTATCTAATTCGAGAAGTTAAAGCAATCGTTAATGAATTCAGCAATAATATGTGGATTTTATAACAGACACGTACTCTCTGTTAATGTGAACGGAAATGACTCTTAAATTGCAAAGAGTTGTAATGCACCACTTACCTCTCTTATTAAAGAAAAAAACACAACTGAAATAACTGCGCACGTTAGCGTTCTCTGGCACTTAAATGTGACTGTTGCTAGGCAACACCTAACCGCATAATGACTACAGCGATTGACAATACGTACAGTAAGACTAAATAGAGTAATTTACCGTTTGCGGAACTCTCTATCAACGTATCACTTAATTCAGGAAACGTGTTGTAACGAAAGGCTAGACTCCAAATATTTCACTAACTTACTTCATAGGTACTAATAACGTAACGAATAATCAATCCCTCAGTATACCTGAAAAGACCGTCTATCCACTCCTTAATTCGAGAAGAATAAAGAGTTGTGTAACATAATACGTCCAGATTAAATACGGTTTCCGTCACTACTAACAGTACCGTCGTTTTTCTGCCAACAGCCGCAGTGCCGCAGAGTGTCCAATGAAGGCAAGATGAGCAACCTCAACGGAGCCGAAGAGTGCAATGCGAACACTCCACTTCTGAGCGGGCACAACTCATGTTCTAGGGAGGAGACGCCTCTCACTCACCTGCCACGGGTTGATACAGGTAGGAAACAGCTCTGCACTGCATACTATCGAGAGAATGACGATAGCGCAACGTAAAGTCGTAAAATGACATTTGTGTGTCATCAGCTGTATGGTTAGCATAATTACACTACTGGCCACTGAAATTGCTACACCAAGAAGAAATGCAGGTGATGACCGGGTATTCATTGCACAAATATATTATACTAGAACTGACATGTGATTACATTTTCACTCAATTTGGGTGCATAGATCCTGAGAAATCAGTACCCAAAACAACCACCTCTGGCCGTAATAACGCCTGGGCATTGAGTCAAAGAGAGCTTGGATGGCTTGTACAGTTACAGCTGCCCATGCAGCGTCAACACGATACCACAATTCATCAAGAGTAGTGACTGTCGTATTGTCACGAGCCAGTTGCTCGGCCACCATTGACCAGACGTTTTCAATTGGTGAGAGATCTGGAGAATGTGCTGGCCAGAGCAGCAGTCGAACATTTTCTGTATCTTGAAAGGCCCGTACAGAATCTGCAACATGAGGTCGTGCATTATCCTGCTGAAATGTAGGATTTCGCAGGGATCCAATGAAGGGTAAAGCCACGGGTCGTAACAAATGTGAAATGTAACGTTCACTGTTCAAAGTGCCGTCAATGCCGACAAGAGGTGACCGAGACGTGTGACCAATGGCACCCCATACCATCACGCCGGGTGATACGCCAGTATGGAGATGACGAATACACACTTTGAATGTGCGTTCACCGCGATGTCGCCAATCACGGATGCGACCATCATGATGGTGTAAAAATTACCTGAATTCATCCGAAAAAATGACGTTTTGCTATTCGTGCACCCAGGTTCGTAGTTGAGTACACTATCGCAGGCGCTCCTGTCTGTGTTGCAGCGTCAAGGGTAACCGCAGCAATGGTCTGCGACCTGATAGTCCATGCTGCTGCAAACGTCGTCCAGCTGTTCGTGCAGATGGTTGTTGTCTTGCAAAAGTCACCATCTGTTGACTCAGGGATCGAGACGTGGCTGCAGGATCCGTTACAGCCATGCGGATAAGATGCCTGTCATCTCGACTGCTAGTGATACGAGGTCGTTGGGATCCAGCACGGCGTTCCGTATTACCCTCCTGAAGCAACTGATTCCATGTTCTGCTAACAGTCATTGGATCTCGACCAACGCGAGCAGCAGTGTCGCGATACGATAAACGGCAATCGCGATAGGCTACAATACGACCTTTATGAAAGTCGGAAACGTGATGGTACGCATTTCTCCTCCTTATACAAGGCATCACAACAACGTTTCACCAGGAAACGCCGGTCAACTGCTGTTTGTGTATGAGAAACCGGTTGGAAACTTTCCACATGTCAGCACGTTGTAGGTGTCGCCACCGGCGCCAACCTTGTGTGAATGCTCTGAAAAGCTAATCATATGCATATTTCTGAAGCACGTCATATTCGTGGTGTAGTAATTTTAATGGCCATTAGTGTAATACATCACATATATACACAAAAAATATTTTCTCTTGCTGTTATCCAATACAAGAGGGACTAATCTGTGTATTATGAGTCCCTGCTTTTCATAATCAGTCCTCGAGTACAGTCCAGCAAATACGTTTCAGTATCTCTGCATCACGTACTATAACTTAGGCGGCACTAGTTTCCGTTCAATGTGTGCCGTGCAAACCGCCTCAACAACAAAACAAAAATCCCCAATTGCAATACGTATTTATTCCGTGGATACTTCTCAGACCTACAAAATAGCTACACATTGGAACTAGTTTCACACACACCAGCTATTACTGCGGGAAAAGTACCATAGTTCCATTAATATAAAACTAAGTTCATGCCGCCACCTCGGCGATCATTAAATTTGGGGAACCATGTTGGACTTTCTTTCACGAGTCCCTGGCCACCATTTCCCTAAATGAAAATGTGATTACAGTATCTCTAACGAATCAGTAGTTATTGAGGGCGTCAAATACAGCTCACCAAAAAATGAAACATTAAAGTGAATATTTTTCTGGAATCCTGCTGGCACAACTACAAATTACATTTTATTGTATTATGTACTGAAACTTTCACTTAACATCTCAGAACTGCAGTTTATCTCGAGAATAAACTTTTTGTTAGTGAGACACGTTATTTTTGTGTTGACTGTAGTGTGAAGTCTCTTGTCTGTCTTTCAGCCGACTTCAACATACGGCCAGTACCACCTGACAGGAGAAGTTCTCTGTGTGAAGACGGATACGCCAGCGTGTGCTCTGTGTACAACGACCCTGTCAGATACACAATGGTGCCGGATCATCACCCCTCGGTAAGTTGACGTATGCTCTGTATTTGGGTTCTTGGTAACTACTGACCAACGAACAGCGTGTGCGCAGCACAAAAGCAAATATCATTCAAAATTTTTTCTTATATTTAATTATGATGGAAGCAATCAAATGGATTGTGTTCCTTCAAGTTTATACATGATGGATAATTATTGTAGGTATGATCAAAAAGAGGGAGCAGAGGACAATGGACCTAGAAAATAATCCTATTTACTGTTGTTGAGTCGGCTGCATTTCCGCTTTTATCGCAACTTCAGGGGCACTTTGTATACATATGCATTAACCTGTATTGTCACACTTGGTTTGAAAATGAACGTAGGTGCCCGAAAGTAGTCGCCATCAAGAAATAAAGAACATACTTCTTTATACAACTTATGACGGAGCTACCACCATTTATTTCAATCCTAATAAAGGTATTACCAGAAACCATTGGTTTCCCCGATACGACCTATGCACCAGTGCAGTCATATCAGTGTTAGGACATTGTTAATGTCTGAGGCTTCGTTTATTTCGAAACATCGCAACTCAGGCGTAGATTCATAAGTGAGTGCTACGAGGAACTCATCAACGAATGACTGCCGGCCAGGGTGGCTGAGCGGTTCTAGGCGCTACAGTCTGGAACCGCGTGACCGTTATGGTCGCAGGTTCGAATCCTGCCTCGGGCATGGATGTGTGTGACGTCCTTGGGTTAGTTAGGTATAAGTAGTACTAAGTCATAGGAGACTGATGACCTCAGCAGTTAAGTCCCATAGTGCTCAGAGCCATTTGAACCATTTGAATCAACGAATGACTGCTCCGGAACTGATTTATTGCTATAACTCTAATATCGTGTTAAACAATAGCTTTCATAAAACGGATACCGTGGCTGTATCGAAAGTATGGCAAAAGTGGCGACAAATAAATTTATTTATTACATTTATTTATTGCTTAATTAGTCTGAACAGTTTAGATCTCTAACGCCTTCTTTCACATCTGAAAAAGAATAAGGTATAAAAATTTTTATATAATAATCACAATAATAATAATTTGCATTATTAAAGAATTAATAATTGGCTTTAATGATAGTGTCACTAATAATAATGATAATGATATAATAATAGAGGAATTGAGAATGATATTAATTTGTTTTTCATAACAAACTCAATAATAATGCTGCTATTTTAAAAAATAGCACATTGCAGAATGTGTTTTATTAACTTAAGAACGACGCATTGCGCCCGGACAGGACATCAGCAGGTTGTCCGACATTACAATAAATCCAGCGTGGTCCTGTGTAAACTACTACAAGAGCAAAATAAGCTTCAAAAACCGACCGAATACGATTATATAGACAAACGTAGCGTAACTCACGTAAATACACTCCTGGAAATTGAAATAAGAACCCCGTGAATTCATTGTCCCAGGAAGGGGAAACTTTATTGACACATTCCTGGGGTCAGATACATCACATGATCACACTGACAGAACCACAGGCACATAGACACAGGCAACAGAGCATGCACAATGTCGGCACTAGTACAGCGTATATCCACCTTTCGCAGCAATGCAGGCTGCTATTCTCCCATGGAGACGATCGTAGAGATGCTGGATGTAGTCCTGTGGAACGGCTTGCCATGCCATTTCCACCTGGCGCCTCAGTTAGAAAAGCGTTCGTGCTGGACGTGCAGACCGCGTGAGACGACGCTTCAACCAGTCCCAAACATGCTCAATGGGGGACAGATCCGGAGATCTTGCTGGCCAGGGTAGTTGACTTACACCTTCTAGAGCACGTTGGGTGGCACGGGATACATGCGGACGTGCATTGTCCTGTTGGAATAGCAAGTTCCCTTGCCGGTCTAGGAATGGTGGAACGATGGGTTCGATGACGGTTTGGATGTACCGTGCACTATTCAGTGTCCCCTCGACGATCACCAGAGGTGTACGGCCAGTGTAGGAGATCGCTCTCCACACCATGATGCCGGATGTTGGCCCTGTGTGCCTCGGTCGTATGCAGTCCTGATTGTGGCGCTCACCTGCACGGCGCCAAACACGCATACGACCATCATTGGCACCAAGGCAGAAGCGACTCTCATCGCTGAAGACGACACGTCTCCATTCGTCCCCCCATTCACGCCTATCGCTACACCACTGGAGGCGGGCTGCACGATGTTGGGGCGTGAGCGGAAGACGGCCTAACGGTGTGCGGGACCGTAGCCCAGCTTCATGGAGACGGTTGCGAATGGTCCTCGCCGATACCCCAGGAGCAACAGTGTCCTTAATTTGCTGGGAAGTGGCGGTGCGGTCCCCTACGGCACTGCGTAGAATCCTACGGTCTTGCCGTGCATCCGTGCGTCACTGCGGTCCGGTCCCAGGTCGACAGGCACGTGCACCTTCCGCCGACCACTGGCGACAACATTGATGTACTGTGGAGATCTCACGCCCCACGTGTTGAGCAAATCGGCGGTACTTCCACCCGGCCTCCCGCATGCCCACTATACGCCCTCGCTCAAAGTCCGTCAACTGCACATACGGTTCACGTCCACGCTGTCGCGGCATGCTACCAGTGTTAAAGACTGCGATGGAGCTCCGTATGCCACGGCAAACTGGCTGACACTGACGGCGGCGGTGCACAAATGCTGCTCAGCTAGCGCCATTCGACGGCCAACACCGCGATTCCTGGTGTGTCTGCTGTGCCGTGGGTGTGATCATTGCTTGTACAGTCCTCTCGCAGTGTCCGGAGCAAGTATGGTGGGTCTGACACACCGGTGTCAATGTGTTCTTTTTTCCATTTCCAGGAGTGTATAATGAATAGCTTTCCTGATGGCCAGTAGCACCGCCGTGTAGGTAGAAGATCCCGGTGCAAAGAGCAATCATTTGGTAGCCGTCACTAGAAGGGCAAAAGAAGACGTATCCCACACACACCTCATGTTTAGAGCCGCCTGTGTAGATGCGAGCGTACTGCGGCTGTTGTATGTTGAGAAAATCCTCCAGGTCGCGAGTGGTGTTGGTTTCCTGTTTGCTGGCATGTAGAATAGACTAATCGAAAAACCTAAACAGGGGGCATTTGTGTCCCGTAGAGCGAGTGGGAAAAGACGGCGTCATTTCTCGTTTTTGCTAACTAGGAAAGGAGTTCTGGTCATTCGTCGACCATGAGGTGCCTGCGTAAGTTTCCAGAATCGAGCCACCGTCAAAAGAGACATACAATCAGATATCTAACATCGACTGAGGAGAAAAATATCAGACAACATCTGCTGTCTTGTAGACAACGGCATGACGGATGCTTCCTCTAGCAGGGCGTTGATGGGCGTTGATTTCATGGCTCCGAGGACAAGACGAATCACTCCATAATGGATTACATCGAGCTTGCACAAAGTTGATTGTGTCGCAGTGTCGTAGACAATGCTGCCATAATGTAAGACAGAACGGATCAAAACCTGATACAAAGTCAGGAGCGTAATTGGTTCCGCTCCCCACCATACTCGGGCAAGCATATGGAAGATATTCACAGTCAATGAGGTACGCAACATGTCACGTTCACGCGAGTTTGCTGTAGAAGTAGACGCCAAGTTACTTAGGGTGTGTCTCAATAGGAAATGTGTACGGACCAAGATCAAGTTCGAATGACAAGTTATTACGCTGTTTCCTCGTGAATATCACACAACCGATTTGACAGGGGAAAAAGTGAGCCCATTTTTGAGCTTCCAGGCGGCCAACATTTCACATGCGTCGGTAAGCCATAGGCGTGTCACCCAAATGCACGAGGAGAGAGCATATATACAGACGTCGTCCACGTACTGAAGAACTTTGACGTGGGGGCTGAACAAAGTCTCTAGGTCGCCAACGTAAGGAGTAAATAGTAAGCGGCTCAGTATCGCGTCTTGCTGTAGACCGCGAGGCGATTGGCGGGGCCCATTCAATACACTGTAGTGACGGCAACCAAGCAAACTGTATATAAGCGACCGCTCCGGTCGCAGGTTCGAATCCTGCCTCGGGCATGGATGTTTGTGATGTCCTTAGGTTAGTTAGGTTTAAGTAGTTCTAAGTTATAGGGAACTGATGACGTCAGAAGTTAAGTCCCATAGTGGTCAGAGCCATTTGATTTTTGTATAGAAGCCGTAAAATCACCAACGGGAGATTCTGCAGTTGCAATTTGCTGGTAAGTTCTGGTATCAGGACATTCGTACGCCCTCGGAAGGTCAAGAAATAAGGCCATTAAATGCCAATTAATGAAAAATGTGTTTTCAGTTTCTGCCGCAAGCAAGGTAATATCATAAATAGTTTTGCCCTTAAGGAAGCCGTTTGGTCTCTACGGGAGCAAGTCTTCATGTGTCAAACAGCATTTTATGCGAAACTTGAGGAGATATTCGAATATCTTATACACGCAGGATGGCAGTGCAATCGGACGACGGGGTATTTCCCAGGCTTCAGTGTGATCACCAATATCTGAGTCTTCCAGTCATCTGGAACAATTCCATCCCTCCAGATGCCAGTAAAGATGTTCACAAGAACACATTTTGCATCGTCAGACAAATTGAAACCATGGAGTAGTGGACCTGGTCACAGTCGGGCGATGTATCTGATGAGGACGTCAAGGCCCTGTAGAGATCGTCGAGAGAGAATGGTGTGGATAAACCGCCTCGTAGATAGGCAGCGGCACCTGTCGCCACGAGATCAATAGGTTCGGACATGGTACAAGGTGCGACAATGGCTGCAAACTCCAGATCTGTAACCGCTTCGGAAGTACCGATTTCCGTTTGAGCGAGTTCACCATCGACCACATACGGCAAACATGAGAGTGCTCAGATAGTTATTAGCATAACTTCTTCCAGTGTTTTTTTCTTGCGGCCCTTGAGAACGCGCCTAGCGGACGTTCTCTCAAGTGGTACTCTGTTTAAGACGACTACAAGCCAGTCTCCGTTGCCCCACCAGACGCGAACATTCTGGGTGCTCCAGTGGACTACAACGCGATGCTGCTTACATTGAAATAATTCCTAAACAAAATGCACCTTGCTTGCGGGGCGTCACGGTGGGGACGTTACTATAGTTGAGCATCCATTAGTGCGTCATACAGTGACCAATCTGCCTGCATAACGCTCCATTTACGAGATGGCCTATAGGCTGTGATGGACGTTACAGTGAAAGCCGATATAAAAAGAGCGTAGTGGTTAGACAGCATAGGATAAGGAAGAGTAGTCCAGGTAGAAAACAAATAAAGAGACGCCGTACACAGAATCAAATCGACGACTGAGCTTCTCTGTCCAGAAGGATAAGATTGAACTCGTCTAGAATCTCAACGATCCCTTCACCCAGCCTATCTTTTTAGACTCAGTCCTAAAGCCTATCATGTGCGTTTAAATAGCCACAAAATAAAAATGGAAGTTCCAACTGCCGAACCAATGCATACCATTTTTAAAGGGGAATATACGACCTTGGCGGGCTGCAAAGGGCCAAGAGGGTTAGACAACTGATTGGAGAAGAGAGGCTGACCGCTTTCGTTAGAAAGCTGTCGATAGTTTCGTGGGATATCTCCACTGGGGTGCGATACAGTCCATTATTAGTGAAGACACCTCTTCGACCATCTTCTCTGTCTCGGCGATAAACTGTGCATCCTCGAAATCAGACAACAGAAACCCGTTGAAACCACGTCTCTGAGATGGTAAGCACTGCTCTCTCCCGCGTCCTTGCGGAAGGACACCTTTATTGGCAATAGTAGATCGTGCATTCCATTGGATGACCCTACAGCCCGCCACAGCTACTAACCGTAAGTAGGGTCGTTAATACTCCATGAAGTAATACGTACTTTCGATTTCTCCTTCGCTTACTTCCAATGCCTGATCCCGGTGATTTTATATCGTTAATTTTTAATGTTTTGCTATACAGGATGCCTCTTAACAAGCTTTTTGTGGTATCAGGCCTTCTTAACGGATGCTTTTTGGCAGAAAATTTCTGATCATTTAATGTGAGTTACATTACGTTTCTCTGTATAGTTTGTTCGGTCGGATTTTGAAGCTTATTTTATAGCAGTCCAGAATAGTACCACGCAGGATTGATTGTTGTCCCCCTGCATTTTCATATTACCTGATGACGCCCTGTCCGAACGAAACGCATCGTTCTCAAGTTAATGAAGAACATTCTGCAACCTACGAATTTTTTTTAAGTACTAGCAGTAGAAGATTACTGTAAAAACACGCCAAGATGGAGTAGAATAATTTTCAATAATAATGATTTGCATCATTAACAGAAAGTAATAATTGGCAATAATAATAATAATAATAATAATAATACCGCTAGTAAAAAATTAAAATAATTGAGAAATTTAGAAGTCTATTGATTAGCTTAGCACTTTTAAAGCCGTGTTAGGTACTGGAAGAAGTCGAATGGTTAATGAAAGAGGAGAGGACTGAAATGAAATTAATAATGTCTGCTAGGAAAGAATAGAATTTCAAACGATTACTCTGTAGACAGGGGAAGGGAAAAGTGATGGGGGAAGGAAAATTATGAGAGCGAATTGCAAGAAGAGATAGCTGTTGTGGCAGAAAATGAGCCACCAGTTGTCTCCTGAAGTTTGGAAAGATTTTAATTTCTCTAATATTTTGAAGAAGACTGCTCCAAAGTCAAGTTTCTGATACAGAAAATAATTTAGAGAAAACGGCGGCGCAGTGTAGTGGTACAAAAAGAATTTTGCTTCGTAGAAAAAAAAATGTACTTCTGCTGTGCTGTTGTGACTGTGTTATAGCAGTGGAAGGTAGAAGTGCACGGATTCAGACACAGGCCTTGATGATCTCCAAGCTCAATTTATTCGTAGGCAGGAGTTTTATGGTCGAAATAGCGTACGTGACAAAATATCGAACACAAGCATTCATCGCCAGTTCCAGTTGACGTGAGCTCTCTTTCTAAAGTCAATGGAGAACGAGATCATCATAATCGACGATGGGCAGTATGAGTGAGTCTACGACCTAGGTGATGGTTCAGAATTAATTCCAGATACTTTTCAGACAGCGAAAAGGTGTTTTATGTGCTGCTAGGGTTAAGGGTGGAAGCGATTCTCCGACTGAGGAGTAAGAAGTCTTTTGTGAGTCACTAACACTGCTTGCGTTTTAGGTGGGTTAACTTTAAAATAATTTCTGAACCCGTCCTGATAAAGCAAGTAAGTCAACATGCACGTTCTGGGCGGTTGTGCGAAATTTGACGGGTTTGCACTTAGGTGTAACTAAATTTGGGCAGCGTATAAATGCCTCTGACCTGACCGCCACTATATTCGCCGTTCGCCGTCCATGGTCATCCGAGGTAATGCAGGACAGCGATTCTTCAACACAGTTCGACGCCATGCCATCATAAATAGTTCATGCTTCCCGGTCGCGACACCACTCCAAACTCGACAGTTCGTATTGTGGTGTTAACGCCAGCCTAAACTTGGGGCGGTTATTCTCTAGTCCGGCTGCTGCGTCTCTGGCCAACAATGCGAGATTACACAGAATGTCGCAAGGCGTCCCTTGCTTGTTCGTGAATAGCAGGCGCGGTTGTGATGGGGCTACTATGTGCTTGGTGCAGAATTCGGCGATCCTCCTGAGACGTGGAAAACCAGAGCGTTGAAGATGAGTGTGCGTGCCCTCACTTTCATTTGCAGTCCAGCATGAGCGCACTGTCACACCCGAATTCCCCAAAAACTGAGTATTGCGAGATTCGACCAAGACACCAAACTGAGACCCTCAAAGAGGTCCCTCTCAAACTGTCGCCTGCTGATAACGCTGCCTCAGACGAGTATATGGCATTTCATGGCCTTCAGTGATCACTCAACATGTAAAGCTGTTTAAGTCATCTTTATATCCTACCAGGCCTGATAACTGCACTAAACACGAATTGAACTAATGCACTCCTGTGGACGTTGTACCAGCCACTGAGAACTGTGTCTTCTGGATGCTTCACATGTCTTGTCAGGCAGTTTATTTATTATTCTGTAATAAAACCTCTCATTTAGATCGTATGTGTCAAATTGTTTGTTTCCTACTTAAAGCCAAATACGACATATAAATAGGCGTTTCTTTGCAGTTTCCAGGTTTCCTAGCGGCCTGTGAGTCGGTCACGGCTTTCGGAAATGGCGGCGAACACAAGTACAGCCAGTGTCACCCACAGCATAAGAGGCATCACTGCCACAGGCACTCCTTCTACCACAGGTCGCAACGCTGCTGCAGGCACAACCCGCAAGGTAGGGCCGACTCAAGTATTTGGATGTCTGATCGTACTTTTAAGGAGTTAACACTAAGTATACCTTGTAACTGTTCTGCATTAATTGGATAGTCATCAATTACGAAGCACGCCACTGGTCACTGGAGGGCTGTTAGGCTGTAGAGGGAGGCTTAATAGAGGCGTTCTCTCACTTTGGAATAAATGTTCATTTTCAGTGACGGGGTTCAAGGATAATTCTGACAACTCCGCACATCCAGGTACCTCATACACGCCCCTAAACACACACCAGAATGATACCTAAACGGAGAACAGTAACATTCTACACTATCACGACTTCGTGATATTGCTTATGTTAGAACTGATTCCTTGTTACAAAGCACATAATTAATATTGTACATTTTACTATTCGTCAAGAAAGAAAGCAATTTAGTGAAAATTAAAAATCTATTTAAATTTATCATAATTGCACGTGACTGTGACAAATACATATGTCTTCCAGTAAACAGGCAATGCAATCACTAAAAAGTAGGCTTTTACTTAGTTAAATGCTGGTATGGGAGACAATCCATTTGGATATGTATCGTTATCCAATAGCTATAAACTTTTATTTATGACTTTTGACTATAAAGTTCTACTTTTTCCCGTAATGTATATTTGAACCATTGAAGTGCATTTGAGAAGAGTGTATGAATTTAGAGACTTGCACACTAGTCACCAAATCTGCGTCGAAATCCGTACTGTGCAAGTAAAGACACACTATTTACAATATCAGCAAACAAAGTACACGACACAGTAGCTGCAGTTCATCAACTCACTATTTGATCACTGGAATATTTATGAAAAAAGGAGATGACTTTTTCAAAATTTTGGCATGCACACACACACACACACACACACACACACACACACACACACACACACACATGCACACACAGACACACATATTGCACACAAATAGACACACACTCACACATACAGACACACACATACCACATACAGACCCACACATGTAGACACACACACACACACACACACACACACACAGCTTTTAAGTATGTTCCATATATTGCACAGATATTACGAGACGAACAGAGGCTTTATCTCTTGTGCGTTTTTTTTTCCAGTGCTTCCTTATAGCCCATTCTTTAGTTTAACTTATGCAGATATATAATAAGCCCATACTGTGCGAAAAGACAGTCAATATATTAGAGACCAGGATGAGATTATGTCAGATGGGCACGTTACACACTGTACTAGCATGCTAGTCCATTTAGTGGATATTTTTCTTCTTTATGAGACAGTTGATGCTTCTTTCTTGTAAAAAATAATAAGTTTAACATTAGTATACGATTCTCACCCCTGACACCTCGTTCTCAGACTTACTCAAGCGAAAATTCAAGAAGCTAGCTTGAAGCCCAACGGATGCCTACGAGACCATAAATAATCGATACATAGGAGTTCCTTATCTTATCTGTTAATCAGTTTTCACGCTTGAGACGTACACTATATTCACATTGGTATTAACTATGTTGTATTTGTTGAATGCTTCTGAAATGCCAGAACGCCAAAATGAAAGTACCATCGTACAAACGAAATCCTCCGCAGGACTGTAGGCCCAAATTATGGTGGTAAACCAAAAATAATAATATAAAAGAAAACGAGCATGTCCAGTTCACTAATAGGAATGCGAATGTGCCTCTTCCGTCCGGCACAAACTCGCCCACTTTGAGGAAAGTGGCGTTAGACTCACAAGAAGATGCAGACTCTCCACCGGCTTTCTGCAGGCCACAGACACATTTTACGACCTGCCTCAAATCGCTCCAAGCCCAATTTGTCGAAACACATCTGCATAAAAAGAGTCAATAACGTCCTCCACGTCTAAGTAACATCTATTATTCAACATGTGATCGGTTACTGAAAGGCTATATTCGGCACGTAGCTTCTTGGACGTAACCGAGCGTTACGAAAGCCAATTCAACCTAAACGAAGCAATAACCCCTTGCAACATGGGACACTGCGGATTCTGGAAATCCCTTAGCGAACTGTGGAGGGAGGTAAGATCGGAAGTTTAGCTAAGATAGGTATATCAGTACCGTCCAAGTTGTGTAATCGTGGTGAGTTCAGACAACATAACATACATATTCCTGTAGTGATGGTCACAGCCGGAGGAGCCTCGAGAACCTGACGTCAGCCGTTGAGACTGTCGACTTCTGGGTTAAAATCGTCTTATGCGCTTGCCCCTTTATTTTGATTTGGTTCCCTAGTAAGACTCACGCAGCCTTATCTCTCTCTATATATATATTTCTGCGTCATGTTTAACGTTTGAAAACCTGTCAAGCGAGGTTGATTACTCTGAGACACGTAATTAGATGTAAGACACAGGGGGCGCAAAATACCCCAAAAGTGGATAGCAAATGGTGAACTTGTCGCGTCACTAGATATATCTTGCCGCACCCGTACGTGAATGAGTGAGGGAATGACGGAGCGATGCAATACTTGCATGAAAGCAAATGTTGCACATTTAAAACACATTTTGTAAATGTCTTCTGTTACAAACGTAGAAGTGAAAAAATGTTTGCCTTCACTGTTCTTATTTTTTGTTTCTTCCCTTTGTCTTTTTTTTCACTAATGAAAATCCAGGCCGTCTACTGGTAACAACGCCATTCGGAAGCTTACACTCATTTACACTCCTGGAAATTAAAATAAGAACACCGTGAATTCATGGTCCCAGGAAGGGGAAACTTTATTGACACATTCCTGGGGTCAGATTCATCACATGATCACACTGACAGAACCACAGGCACATAGACACAGGCAACAGAGCATGCACAATGTCGGCACTAGTACAGTGTACATCCACCTTTCGCAGCAATGCAGGCTGCTATTCTCCCATGAAGACGATCGTAGAGACGCTGGATGTAGTCCTGTGGGACGGCTTGCCATGCCATTTCCACCTGGCGCCTCAGTTGGACCAGCGTTCGTGCTGGACGTGCAGACCGTGTGAGACGACGCTTCATCCAGTCCGAAACATGCTCATTGGGGGACAGATCCGGAGATCTTGCTGGCCAGGGTAGTTGACTTACACCTTCTAGAGCACGTTGGGTGACACGGGATACATGCGGACGTGCATTGTCCTGTTGGAACAGCAAGTTCCCTTGCCGGTCTAGGAATGGTAGAACGATGGGTTGGATGACGGTTTGGATGTACCGTGCACTATTCAGTGTCCCCTCGACGATCACCAGAGGTGTACGGCCAGTGTAGGAGATCGCTCCCCACACCGTGATGCCGGGTGTTGGCCCTGTATGCCTCGGTCGTATGCAGTCCTGATTGTGGCACTCACCTGCACGGCGCCAAACACGCATACGACCATCATTGGCACCAAGGCAGAAGTGAATCTCATCGCTGAAGACGACACGTCTCCATTCGTCCCTCCATTCACGCCTGTCGCGACACCACTGGAGGCGGGCTGCACGATGTTGGGGCGTGAGCGGAAGACGGCCTAATGGTGTGCGGGACCGTAGCCCAGCTTCATGGAGACGGCAGCGAATGGCCCTCGTCGATACCCCAGGAGCCACAGCGTCCCTAATTTGCTGGGAAGTGGCGGTGCGGTCCCCTACGGCACTGCGTAGGATCCTACGGTCTTGGCGTGCATCCGTGCGTCGCTGCGGTCCGGTCCCAGGTCGACGGGCACGTGCACCTTCCGCCGACCACTGGCGACAACATCGATGTACTGTGGAGACCTCACGCCCCACGTGTTGAGCAATTCGGCGGTACGTCCACCCGGCCTCCCGCATGCCCACTATACGCCCTCGCTCCAAGTCCGTCAACTGTACATACGGTTCACGTCCACGTTGTCGCGGTATGCTACCAGTGTTAAAGACTGCGATGGAGCTCCGTATGCCACGGCAAACTGGCTGACACTGACGGCGGCGGTGCACAAATGCTGCGCAGCTAGCGCCATTCGACGGCCAACACCGCGGTTCCTGGTGTGTCCGCTGTGCCGTGCGTGTGATCATTGCTTGTAAAGACCTCTCGCAGTGTCCGGAGCAAGTATGGTGGGTCTGACACACCGGTGTCAATGTGTTCTTTTTTCCATTTCCAGGAGTGTATTTGGGACGTAACACGATAGGTATTTGTACTACTGCACTTTGCACGGAAACCGCGAGACCGCCTCATAAAATAATAGTTCTTACCTCAGTGTAAACACATAATTGTCTCACGCAATGGATAAATGCTACCTGCCAGACGCACGACTCGAATCCTGAGGTCCATGTGCTAAAGTCGTTCACGTACGCCCGGAGTCAGTCTGACTTGAATGCTTGACCTGAGTTGGGATTATCAGGTGCGACAGACAAACAGGCTCAACCGTTGTACGTGCGGCGAGGTACGTCATCTGGTAACGTGACGTGTTCAGCATTTTTGATCCGGTTTTGGGGTATTTCCCGACATTTGCGGCCCCATGTGTCCCCTCTTAAATTAGATGTCTCAGTGTCCCATACGTCACTCCGTGTTTTTTAAATGTTAATATGAAAATACTGTATATAAGGCCTAATAAAAAGCAGGGAAACGTACGAATAGGATGGAGAGAAGTCTTCCGAAGTAAGAGTGATTTCAGGTGTGCCGCAGGGGAGTGTCATAGGACCGTTGCTATTCACAATATACATAAATGACCTGGTGGATGACATCGGAAGTTCACTGAGGCTTTTTGTAGATGATGCTGTGGTGTATCGAGAGGTTGCAACAATGGCAAATTGTACTGAAATGCAGGAGGATCTGCAGCGAATTGACGCATGGTACAGGGAACGGCAATTGAATCTCAATGTAGACAAGTGTAATGTGTTGCGAATACATAGAAAGATAGATACCTTATCATTTAGCTGCAAAATAGCAGGTCAGCAACTGGGAGCAGTTAATTCCATAAATTATCTGGGAGTACGCATTAGAAGTGATTTAAAATGGAATGATCATATTAAGTTGATCGTCGGTAAAGCAGATGCCAAACTGAGATTCATTGGAAGAATCCTAAGGAAAGGCAATCCGAAAACAAAGGAAGTAGGTTACAGTACGCTTTTTCGCCCACTGCTTGAATGCTGCTCAAGAGTGTGAGATCCGTACCAGATAGGGTTGATAGAAGAGATAGAGAAGATGCAACGTAGAGCAGCGCGCTTCGTTACATGATCATTTAGTAAGCGTGAAAACGTTACGGAGATGATAGATAAACTCCAGTGGAAGACTCTGCAAGAGAGACGCTCAGTAGCTCGGTCCGGGCTTTTGTTAAAGTTTCGAGAACTTACCTTCACCGAAAAGTCAAGCAGTATATTGCTCCCTCCTACGTATATCTCGCGAAGCGACCATGATGATAAAATCAGAGAGATTAGAGCCCACACAGAAGCATACCGATAATCCTTCTTTCCACGAACAATACGAGACTGGAATAGAAGGGAGAACCGATAGAGGTACTCAGGGTACCCTCCGCCACACACCGTCAGGTGGCTTGCAGAGTATGGATGTAGATGTAGATGTAGATGTAGGATTAAATATGTTGTACATCAACATCAACACAAAATTACGGTAGAATCATATTAAAAGTTGAACTGATCTTCTAATGGAAAGGCAAATAAAACGCGATATATTCTGAAGTATTTGAATGATAGCAGTATGGTTGTACATGTGGACAACAAGCAACCGGCGGTGACCACACGTTGCGGTAAAAGACTTTAGGGAAGTATCAGTTCGGACAGTAAGCGACGTGTAGTTGACAATCTCTAATCACTGGAGTCGAAAATGAGAATGAAGACAAACCAATACGATGATGATCCTAGCTGTAACATCCGTAGTTAAAGGTTCTTTAGTCTTCGCATTAATGCTTCCTGTGCCAGAAGATAGTAATCAACATCGGATTCATTTCGGTATGATAATTTGCTGTGGATATGGAGGCTTATTACCATTCTGTGCTCCGCTTCTCTCGGATACTTCCTCAAGTAATATTTAAAATGCATGAAATTTGTATGTGTACATGTCTCTGCCACAGACGACTCAAAAAAAAAAAAAATGGTTCAAATGCCTCTGAGTACTATGGAACTTAACATCAATGGTCATCAGTCCCCTACAACTTAGAACTACCTAAACCTAACTAACCTTAGGACATCACACAACACCCAGTCATCACGAGGCAAAGAAAATCCCTGACCCCGCCCTGAATCGAACCCGGGAACCCAGGCGCGGGAAGCGAGAACGCTACCGCACGACCACGAGCTGCGGACGACAGAGGACTGCTTTAGCTATCTTCTCTACTGTTTCGTTGCCAGCAAATCCACTGTGTCCTGTAACCCAGCACAAGGTAATCTGATTCCTAATTATGATCGGTAATCTCAAATACAAGATGTCATTTGGTATTGGATCGTGGGATCATCATACACTCCTGGAAATGGAAAATAGAACACATTTACACCGGTGTGTCAGACCCACCATACTTGCTCCGGACACTGCGAGAGGGCTGTACAAGCAATGATCACACGCACGACACATCGATGTTGTCGCCAGTGGTCGGCGGAAGGTGCACGTGCCCGTCGACCTGGGACCGGACCGCAGCGACGCACGGATGCACGCCAAGACCGTAGGATCCTACGCAGTGCCGTAGGGGACCGCACCGCCACTTCCCAGCAAATTAGGGACACTGTTGCTCCTGGGGTATCGGCGAGGACCATTCGCTACCGTCTCCATGAAGCTGGGCTACGGTCCCGCACACCGTTAGGCCGTCTTCCGCTCACGCCCCAACATCGTGCAGCCCGCCTCCAGTGGTGTCGCGACAGGCGTGAATGGAGGGACGAATGGAGACGTGTCGTCTTCAGCGATGAGATTCGCTTCTGCCTTGGTGCCAATGATGGTCGTATGCGTGTTTGGCGTCGTGCAGGTGAGCGCCACAATCAGGACTGCATACGACCGAGGCACACAGGGCCAACACCCAGCATCATGGTGTGGGGAGCGATCTCCTACACTGGCCGTACACCTCTGGTGATCGTCGAGGGGACACTGAATACTGCACGGTACATCCAAACCGTCATCGAACCCATCGTTCTACCATTCCTAGACCGGCAAGGGAACTTGCTGTTCCAACAGGACAATGCACGTCCGCATGTATCCCGTGCCACCCAACGTGCTCTAGAATGTGTAAGTCAACTACCCTGGCCAGCAAGATCTTCCGGATCTGTCCCCCAATGAGCATGTTTCGGACTGGATGAAGCGTCGTCTCACACGGTCTGCACGTCCAGCACGAACGCTGGTCCAACTGAGGCGCCAGGTGGAAATGGCATGGCAAGCCGTCCCACAGGACTACATCCAGCATCTCTACGATCGTCTCCATGGGAGAATAGCAGCCTGCATTGCTGCGATAGGTGGATATACACTGTACTAGTGCCGACATTGTGCATGCTCTGTTGCCTGTGTCTATGTGCCTGTGGTTCTGTCAGTGTGATCATGTGATGTATCTGACCCCAGGAATATGTCAATAAAGTTTCCCCTTCCTGGGACAATGAATTCACGGTGTTCTTATTTCAATTTCCAGGAGTGTATTTCAACGTATCCTAGATCCAGGGCAAAGCTATAGAGCAGTCCGTATCCACAATTAGGCCAGTTCCTCTCACCTGCGGTGACTTCACCAACGTAAGCAATCACCATCGAAAGTAAAGTAGATTTCGGGCTAAGGTACAGATCAGCCTGTCACTCCAACCAGGTTTTTGGCTTTCACATTTGTTGGCCTCGCCATCACACAGACAGACAACCTGCAAGAATCCACTTATCTTGGCAAAAGCCGCGGGCTCCGCAGAAATGGCTTTCGGCAGAAGTGCACCAGACCTTCGACACAGCTGATGGCGTTCTGTTCGTCGAATGAGGGACGCTAGGCTTGGCGGTCGCCTTTTTAGTAATCAAGAGGAGTAGACCACAGGGCTGAGTTTGTACACTTGTCTGGTAGAACCCTTAACTGGTATTCTTTCATTAATTTGTAATCTTTTACATCTGACACGAATAAAAACATCTCCTGAGGAACAGTTAATGTTGTTAATAATTGTGTTGACGATTTCTAAGAGCAATAGAAACGTGGCCCTTTGCTACATAGCCTGTTACAACCTGACCTCCCAGGTGTTACCGCCGTCCTTTCCCTGTACGCAGGTGGCAGCCTGGAACAGCGAGAGTGTGACCACGCCCCCGCAGGGGGGAGGTGCGGCAGCGAGTCCTGCTGTTCCTCTGGCGACGTGGGCTGCCTCTACACCGAGCCCAGGAACTTCCCGCGACAGGTAAGCCGGCACCCACCTCGTGTGTCACTCTGATGTAAACAACTTGTCGAGAAGCATGTTCCACTGTATCTATAACCCGGTTGCTGATTTCTGTAGATACATCTGGTTGGTGTTCCTAGTGCCCGACCGAGCGAGGTGGCGCAGTGTTTAAACACTTTACTTGCATTCGGGAGGACGACGGTTCAGTCCCGCGTCCGGCCATCCTGATGTAGGTTTTCCGTGATTTCCCTAAATCGCTCCAGGAAAATACCGTTTTTTTTTTTGTCATCGGTCTACTGATTGGTTTGATGCGGCCCGCCACGAATTCCTTTCCTGTGCTAACCTCTTCATCTCAGAGTAGCACTTGCAACCTACGTCCTCAATGATTCTTTGACGTATTCCAATCTCTGTCTTCCTCTATAGCTTTTGCCCTCTACAGCTCCCTCTAGTACCATGGAAGTCTTAGCAGATGTCCTATCATCCTGTCCCTTCTGCTTATCAGTGTTTTCCACATATTCCTTTCCTCTCCGATTCTGCGTAGAACCTCCTCATTCCTTGCCTTATCAGTCCAGCTAATTTTCAACATTCGTCTGTAGCACCACATCTCAAATGCTTCGATTCTCTTCTGTTCCGGTTTTCCCACAGTCCATGTTTCACTACCATACAATGCTGTACTCCAGACGTACATCCTCAGATATTTCTTCCTCAAATTAAGGCCGGTATTTGATATTAGTAGACTTCTCTTGGCCAGAAATGCCTTTTTTGCCATAGCGAGTCTGCTTTTGATGTCCTCCTTGCTCCGTCCGTCATTGGTTATTTTACTGCCTAGGTGGCAGAATTCCTTAACTTCATTGACTTCGTGAACATCAATCCTGATGTTAAGTTTCTCGCTGATTTCAGTTCTACTACTTCTCATTACCTTCGTCTTTCTCCGATTTACTCTCAAACCATACTGTGTACTCATTAGACTGTTCATTCCGTTCAGCAGATCATTTAATTCTTCTTCACTTTCACTCAGGATAGCAATGTCATCAGCATCGTATCATTGATATCCTTTCACCTTGTATTTTAATTCCACTCCTGATCCTTTCTTTTATTTCCATCATTGCTTCCTCGATGTACAGATTGAAGAGTAGGGCCGAAAGGCTACAGCCTTGTTTTACTCCCTTCTTAATACGAGCTCTTCGTTCTTGATCGTCCACTCTTATTATTCCCTCTTGGTTGTTGTACATATTGTATATGACCCGTCTGTCCCTACAGCTTACCCCTACTTTTTTCAGAATCTTGAACAGCTTGCACCATTTTATATTGTCGAACGCTTTTGCCAGGTCGACAAATCCTATGAACGTGTCTTGATTTTTCCTTAGCCTTGCTTCCATTATTAGCCGCAGCGTCAGAATTGCCTCTCTCGTGCCTTTGCTTTTCCTAAAGCCAAACTGATCGTCACCTAGCGCATTCTCAATTTTCTTTTCCATTCTTCTGTATATTATTCTTGTAAGCAGCTTCGATGCATGAGCTGTTAAGCTGATTGTGCGATAATTCTCGCACTTGTCAGCTCTTGCCGTCTTCGGAATTGTGTGGATGATTCTTTTCCGAAAGTCAGATGGTATGTCGCCAGACTCATATATTCTACACACCAATGTGAATAGTCGTTTTGTTGCCACTTCCCCTAATGATTTTACAAATTCTGATGGAATGTTATCTATCCCTTCTGCCTTATTTGACCGTAAGTCCTCCAAAGCTCTTTTAAATTCCGATTCTAATACTGGATCCCCTATCTCTTCTAAATCGACTCCTGTTTCTTCTTCTATCACATCAGACAAATCTTCACCCTCATAGAGGCTTTCAATGTATTCTTTCCACCTATCTGCTCTCTCCTCTGCATTTAACAGTGGAATTCCCGTTGCACTCTTAATGTTACCACCGTTGCTTTTAATGTCACATAAGGTTGTTTTGACTTTCCTGTATGCTGAGTCTGTCCTTCCGACAATCATATCTTTTTCGATGTCTTCACATTTTTCCTGCAGCCATTTCGTCTTAGCTTCCCTGCACTTCCTATTTATTTCATTCCTCAGCGACTTGTATTTCTGTATTCCTGATTTTCCCGGAACATGTTTGTACTTCCTCCTTTCATCAATCAACTGAAGTATTTCTTCTGTTACCCATGGTTTCTTCGCAGCTACCTTCTTTGCACCTATGTTTTCCTTCCCAATTTCTGTGATGGCCCTTTTTAGAGACGTCCATTCCTCTTCAACTGTGTTGCCTACTGTGCTATTCCTTATTGCTGTATCTATAGCGTTAGAGAACTTCAAACGTATCTCGTCATTCCTTAGAACTTCCTTATCCCACTTCTTAGCGTATTGATTCTTCCTGACTAATGTCTTTAACTTCAGCCTACTCTTCATCACTACTATATTGTGATCTGAGTCTATATCTGCTCCTGGGTACGCCTTACAATCCAGAATCTGATTTCGGAATCTCTGTCTGACCATGATGTAATCTAATTGAAATCTTCCCGTATCTCCCGGCCTTTTCCAAGTATACCTTCTCCTCTTGTGATTCTTGAACAGGGTATTCGCTATTACTAGCTGAAACCTGTTACAGAACTCAGTCTTTCTCCTCTTTCATTCCCTGTCCCAAGCCCATATTCTCCTGTAACCTTTTCTTCTACTCCTTCCCCTACAACTGCATTCCAGTCGCCCATGACTCTTAGATTTTCGTCCCCCTTTACATACTGCATTACCCTTTCAATATCCTCCATGCACTTTCTCTATCTGTTCATCTTCAGCTTGCGACATCGGCATGTATACCTGAACTATCGTTGTCGGTGTTGGTCTGCTGTCGATTCTGATTAGAACAACCCGGTCACTGAACTTTTCACAGTAACAGACCCTCTGCCCTACCTTCCTATTCATAACGAATCCTTCACCTGTTATACCATTTTTGCTGCTGTTGATATTACCCGATACTCATCTGATCAGAAATCCTTACCTTCTTTCCACTTCACTTCACTGACCCCTACTATATCTAGATTGAGCCTTTGCATTTCCCTTTTAAGATTTTCTAGTTTCCCTACCACGTTCAAGCTTCTGACATTCCACTCCCCGACTCGTAGAACATTATCCTTTCGTTGATTATTCAATCTTTTTCTCATGGTAGCCTCCCCCTTGGCAGTCTCCTCCCGGAGATCCGAATGGGGGACTATTCCGGAATCTTTTGCCAATGGAGAGATCATCATGAGACTTCTTCAACTACAGGCCACATGTCCTGTGGATACACGTTACGTGTTACCGGGATAGTTCCTTTCAAAGGGCACGGGCGACTTCCTTCCCCGTCATTCCCTAATCCGATGAGACCGATGACCTCGCTGTCTGGTCTCCTTTCCCAAAACAACCCAACCCAACCTAGTTCCCGATGACTACTTTTGTTTTTAATCTCAGAACAACGCACCCGAGAAAAAGGCGGGAGTCGTGGTAGACGATGTTGTAGACACACCGTCAGGGAAAAAGCTCTTTCGTATGCAGTGCTGTAGACAGAAGTCGACTGTCAAGAGAGATACGACAATTTTGTGTAATTGTTCAAATACAGAGTATATCGGAAATACAGTCCTGATGAGAATCGTAAATACTCCAACATTACACAAGAATGGTCGAAGTACAAATACAAATGAAATTAAGTACCGGTAGCCGATTAAATCTCTATAAAATTCCTTTTGCGTTTATTGCACTTCATACATCGAATTTTTAACATTACGCTTGGATACTTATTTAATAAACGCGAATGGGTCCAGCAGAGTACCCCGACAATGTACCCAAAAGCCTCGAGAATTTCCCACCTACGCAAGCGTATAAGATAGTATTTATCGGTACTTACAACAAACTGCTATGCACATTTAAAACAAACTGCTATTCATTAACAAGCAGACTTACTTCCAAATCGTTCTTCATTCGCCTGTGTACTACAAGTACGGAACTTTCTTGTACATAAAACCTCGGAAAATACAAAAACCGAATTAGAATGTTCTGACATCTCGTTTGTGTGTTTATTTATTTATACGAACCAAGGAGGAAAGAAACTGGTAGAAAGCTGGGTCCAGAACTCCTCATTTTTTGAATGATTACAAAAAGTTACGTTCAGTGGCGTACAGGTGAAATCCAACAACTGGAATATGTGACGAAAACCCATATTTTTTAAAATAAATGATTACATTTACAAGTGCACCTGTAGGCCTACTCTGCTAACTACTGTGAACGCAAGGCAGAGGATGCGCCCCGTTGTACGAGTTATTCGAGCTTTTTGCCTTTCAAATGGTTCAAATGGCTCTGACCACTATGGGACTTAACATCTGAGGTCATCTGTCCCCTAGCACTTAGAACTACTTAAACCTAGCTAACCTAAGGACATCACACACATCCATGCCCGTGGCAGGATTCGAACCTGCGACCATAGGGGTCGCACGGTTCCAGACTGAAGTACGTAGAACCGCTTGGCAACGCTGGCGGCTTTTTAACTTTTCATTCACGCATGGAGCACGCGAATAAAATGTTTAAATGCCTCTTTGCGTGCCGTAATTAGTCTAATCTTCTCTTCGCTATCCCTGCGGAAGCAATATGCAGAAGGTTGTAATATATTCCGCGATTCATTCTTACAGTTGGTTCTAGAAACTTTTTAAGTGCGTTTTCGCGGGGTAGGTTCCGCCTACCTTCACGCGTCAGCCAGTTCAGTTCTTTCAGCATCTTCGTCTCAGACGAACCTTCTCTGTATCCGTTTAATATCCGCGGCCAGTCCTATTTGGTACGTGTCCCACAAACTTGAACAATATTCTAAGATGGATAGCTCGGATGCTTTGTGCGAAGTTTCCTTTGGGGGCTGATTGCACTTCCTGGTATTCTGCCAACAAACCGCAGTCTGTCAGCTGCCTTACCGATGTCATCGTTCCATTTCATATCACTGCAAATTGCTACACCCTGGTACTTGTTTGAGTAAATGTCCGTAAATATGAGAGAATGCGCTTTAGTAGGTAGGAAAATGCGGGCCTTTTGAGTACTGTGTTGTTGATAATCTGGCGGACTCATTTACCTATATTACATAGTTAACCAACTGTAATGATAAAAAATCGGTGTATGGCCTGCAACGAGCACAGAAGATTGGATACGGAGAGGTAATCGACAACTTATATTACTTTGGATTGTTGTGGTATTTTTTTTCCTTTATTGTAATTTTAATACCTGCACAAAAGGTAGACTGGCCGCAGCATTCTACGCTGCTCTTCAGCCTTAGAGTAGACAATGAGAAAAACATAAACAATACACATAATTGACATAATGGTGGGTAAAAAACAGTGGACACAGAATGCAAAAACACGGAGCCGTTCACACTCGACGATAATCCACACTACAAACTGTTGACACGACGCACAAACACTGATGATTTCGATGGCACATGTGATCGTTGGAGCGCAACGGCTAACACTAAACACAAAACACGATGGCACACACGAGAAACGGATGGCGATGATCTCCGGCGCTCATTTTTGTGGTAAAGGGGAGAGTATTTTCACGTCGTATTTCGTGCAATATTGGTACGAGTATTTTCGATGTTCGTCAAGACAGACTGACAGAGGAGGTAGATAAAATTTATAACGTTGCTACTAGGGTGGTGACTGATTTTTTTCAGGCGCGCAGTCCGGAACCGTGCGACTGCTACGGTCGCAGGTTCGAATCCTGCCTCGGGCATGGATGTGTGTGATGTCCTTAGGTTAGTTAGGTTTAAGTAGTTCTAAGTTCTAGGGGACTAATGACCACAGCAGTTGAGTCCCATAGTGCTCAGAGCCATTTGAGCCATTTGATTTTTTTCACACTTAATTGAATGATTACGGAGCTGCTCAGGGATGTTACACAGAGGTCCTTGGAAGGAAATGCTCATTTCGGAGAACTTTGTGAGGAAACTTTAGAGAACAAATATTTGAGTGAGAGTATAATTAAGACTCAGTCGTGTAAATATCTGGTCAAGGTCCGTAAGAAGAAGAATAAAGAGATTAGGCAGCGCACATAGGCATACAGAGAGCAGTGTTTACTGCACCCCAACAACGAATCAGTTAAGTGATATAGATATGAGAAACCCGGCTGTATCTCTGTACTGTGTACCGCAAGTAATATAAACTTCGTGGCAGGAAGTCTCTTCACACCTGGCTTCGCCTGAAAGGCATCAGTCATGCAGTTACTGTCACGTAAGAACTTCTTTTACAGCTATTAATGCGTTTAAGGTTTCTTTGTTTGCTGGGGGTGATGTATACGGATTTGGATCTGTAATAGAAATGGTGTCGACATCACATATGTTCTGTTTCCGTCATGTCGCACAGAACGTAAGACAAGTGTTAGCTTGAAAGATACAATGTTTCTGTTTCAGAAGCGGTGTTTTATCTTTTCCGTTCAAATGAATAAACTAGGAGACGGTACCATCGTAGCATTCTCTGTTTTGGACGGTATATCATCAACGAGTGTATTATCTAAAGCTATCGAAGGTTTCTGAAGATCCTGCTCCTTCATTTTCAGCAATTAAGCAATGGGCAGGTGAACCAAAAGGGGCCGTGCTCCTCTCGAAAACGGTCCAAAGGAACGACGTCTTGTAATCAGGAACGACAGATGAAACATGGGAATAGCGCTCGATATGGCACTGAACCGTCGGCGATTTAAGGTATATGAAAAACTGAGATTTGTACACACATCGATAGAATTAGTACCATACATCTCACATAGAGAATTGGTTTTGGGAAGGATTTTTGTTAGATATACACCAAGACTGTTGAATGCTGAAGGAAAAGGTGTACGAAAACCTGTTTGTCAGTAATGCTTCGACTGCTGTCATCGTATTCCTCTCTTTCTCTCACCCTGTCATTGTCTCCTTCGCTTTTTCTATAACAGCACCACTGTCTATTATCTTCCAGTACTTCGTTAAATTTTCCGTCTCTGTCACTACTACTGTCTTCTTCTCTCTCAACATAAAAAGCGGAAATACGTTCACACGCCAAAATTTTGGGAAATTTTTTTAAAGGTGCTGAGGAAGGTAGAATAAGGCAGCCGGTACCCCACTAAATAGGAGTGTTTTAAATAAACAAGAACCTGTTCCCATTTTTTGTGCTTCGAGAGGAGCACTTTTCCACTAGTTCCCTTGTATCTCTTACTCCAGCAGGGCATGTAACTCATATGAAAAGAATTGTACTGGTCAGTAAAAATTAGATAGTTATGTGAAACTGAAATAACGCAGAAGTAATTTTACACCTCAGACTGGATTTTACGTGCAAAACAATGTTATTTGAACTTCAGTTCTACAACACATTACATCATAATTCTCCCTGTTATGTCACCTTTTACATTACTTTTTTGCCTCGCAGTAGATTTTACGTATTTTAAGTCTACAAGTAGAGGAGCTTTGAATCTCAGCATCTCGGGAAAGCGTAAAGATATGAAGAAAATCTGCAAGGAAAATATCGTAGTAGTTAAAGCCATTTGCTGTAGAGATCTATTTTGGAATCCTAAGCTGGATTTTGGTCCCCTTGTGACGGCGAAAATATAATACATAACCATATTTTGCGGATTTTCTGAGTAACCGCCCATGACCTAATCGTGCTTCCAAAGGTCCGACCAGTACATCGCAGACAATATCAAATGCAAAAATAACCAACAGATTTGCTCCATTTGCTAAGTAGGAGGAAATATGTAATATTCATGCTTTGACCATGCACAATAGGATAGTGACACTGAGACGAGCTTTCTATTGGGTATACAAATGGTCCTTAGCCCAAAGGCTATTGAAAACAATTGTCCCTACCTTTTTATGACCAGTAGAACCCGAGGTATGACCATCTGAAACTCTCGTTTCTGTGCACGGCGGTTTGAAACATATTAGGTACGCATGCTATCGTATGTATACCAATATAATGTACTGAGCACTTTATCGGTTTATTTGCAGTGTTAGTAACTTAAAAATTTATAAAATAAAAAATATAATTTCAGTAAATGGATTTTACTTCACGATCTTCGGCTGACTGTTCTGTACGCTTGACCATCTGGAGCTCCCACTTCTGTAATTTTCATTTCTGAGTCAGCCCTACATGTTCAGTGCGTCCGGAAAGTCTCTCAGCAGCGTCAAGATCCGCGTGTCTCGGCTTGCGGGGTGCTCAGCACGTTTCCATTTATTTGCGAATACCTTTACCAATGTTTCATGTGTAGTCGTATGCCGGTAAACAATTATCGTTGTCTTCAATTCATCTATTACGACGTCATCAGAAACGAAGCGAAGCTCGGATAAGAGAAGGTTGGGGAAGGAAATTGGCCATGCCCTTTCAAAGGAACTATCCCGAAATTTCACTGAAGCGAATTAGTGAAATCGCGGAAAACCTAAATGAGGATGGTCGGACGCGGATTTGGACAATCGTCCTGCCGAATGCGAGTGCAGTGTGCTAAGCACTGCACCACCTCGCTCCGTCATCTATTGTCTTTGGGTTATTTTGATACACAAATGGTTTAGCCGATCGCCAAAGGAAATAGTCGGGCGCAAACAGATCCATTGAGCTCGGGGCCAGAGAACTTTCGTAATTACACTGTCTTCAGAGACTTTATCTAAACGTAGTAGGAACTGATGTGATATTTGAGCAGTAGCGTCTTGTTGTTAGGAAAATGAATTACGGATCTCATCTCCATTCATAAGGGCAATAAATGGATAAATTATGTGGGACCAATAGAGATCAGAAGTCACGATAGTATCAAAAAACGTTCAGTCCTATAAATCGTCTCGCATAGCATTTGTTCTGTTTCCTATGAAACGTGCTGAAACCGACGACCATCAGCCTTAATGGAAGCGTAATACTGATGAACAAGATTCTGACACAACCTTACTAATATTCCGGGCGTGCTTCGCATCACATCACAGGCAGCTACAATTCTGGCAACTACACTCCTGGAAATTGAAATAAGAACACCGTGAATTCATTGTCCCAGGAAGGGGAAACTTTATTGACACATTCCTGGGGTCAGATACATCACATGATCACACTGACAGAACCACAGGCACATAGACACAGGCAACAGAGCATGCACAATGTCGGCACTAGTACAGTGTATATCCACCTTTCGCAGCAATGCAGGCTGCTATTCTCCCATGGAGACGATCGTAGATATGCTGGATGTAGTCCTGTGGAACGGCTTGCCATGCCATTTCCACCTGGCGCCTCAGTTGGACTAGCGTTCGTGGCGGACGTGCAGACCGCGTGAGACGACGCTTCATCCAGTCCCAAACATGCTCAATGGGGGACAGATCCGGAGATCTTGCTGGCCAGGGTAGTTGACTTACACATTCTAGAGCACGTTGGGTGGCACGGGATACATGCGGACGTGCATTGTCCTGTTGGAACAGCAAGTTCCCTTGCCGGTCTAGGAATGATAGAACGATGGGTTCGATGACGGTTTGGATGTACCGTGCACTATTCAGTGTCACCTCGACGATCACCAGAGGTGTACGGCCAGTGTAGGAGATCGCTCTCCACACCATGATGCCGGGTGTTGGCCCTGTGTTCCTCGGTCGTATGCAGTCCTGATTGTGGCGCTCACCTGCACGGTGCCAAAGACGCATACGACCATCATTGGCACCAAGGCAGAAGCGACTCTCATCGCTGAAGACGACATGTCTCCATTCGTCCCTCCATTCACGCCTGTCGCGACACCACTGGAGGCGGGCTGCACGATGTTGGGGCGTGAGCGGAAGACGGCCTAACGGTGTGCGGGACCGTAGCCCAGCTTCATGGAGACGGTTGCGAATGGTCCTCGCCGATACCCCAGGAGCAACAGTGTCCCTAATTTGCTGGGAAGTGGCGGTGCGGTCCCCTACGGCACTGCGTAGGATCCTACGGTCTTGGCGCGCATCCGTGCGTCTCTGCGGTCCGGTCCCAGATCGACGGGCACGTGCACCTTCCCCCGACCACTGGCGACAACATTGATGTACTGTGGAGACCTCACGCCCCACGTGTTGAGCAATTCGGCTGTACGTCCACCCGGCCTCCCGCATGCCCACTATACGCCCTCGCTCAAAGTCCGTCAACTGCACATACGGTTCACGTCCACGCTGTCGCGGCATGCTACCAGTGTTAAAGACTGCGATCGAGCTCCCTATGCCACGGCAAACTGGCTGACACTGACGGCGTCGGTGCACAAATGCTGCGCAGCTAGCGCCATTCGACGGCCAACACCGCGGTTCCTGGTGTGTCCGCTGTGCCGTGCGTGTGATCATTGCTTGTACAGCCCTCTCGCAGTGTCCGGAGCAAGTATGGTGGGTCTGACACACCGGTGTCAATGTGTTCTTTTTTCCATTTCCAGGAGTGTAATTCCATCTCCGTATCTACTGTGACCTCATTAACAAGTGGCATTAGTAATCCCATAGGAAATAATGAAGGACCTTCTGGTTAGGTGACTTCCTAGGTCATCTAATAGGACCTCCCATTTCAATCCAGCGACCAGGAAACCCTTCCTAATAATCAGCCTCGTCCTTCTCGTTTCTTTGCAGGAAATAAAGAATGTACATGTAAATAAAGAGCATAGTACGTGTAAACTTGTACGCATGTTAGATGTAAATCAGCTGGGAAACGTTTAGGCTAGACAAAGCCGTATAGTAAGTTCACTTACATGTGTCCTTCAGCTGGCTTCTCTGACTCCAAGTTGCATACCTCAAATTGTTCTGTGGAGCATTCTCTATGTCCTGTTAGATTTTTGCCACTCTTACGGAAACACTCTGTAGACAACAACACAACTAACAGCTGCTACGCACACGCAACACTACCACCCCCACTCTACAACAGCAGATCAACGGAACACATGTAGTCGAGATTTGAATGTGCTGCCAACTTTATGCGCCCCGCGAGGCTCGCCGTTGCAGAGAGCCTTTGCGGACTCACGGCACAATAAATCTGAACGAAATCGGTGACGACGAATAGACGCGGTCCCCTTGGTGGCTTGGCGCCAACAGCGGTGCCCTGTGACGCTTCCGCTTTAAGCCAGCCTTGCTTGTACCTGTAATGGAAATACGCGCTCTCTGTGCACAGGAGGGCGGTGCGTGCCGGCACCGTTGCCGCCGCCGCTGCCGGGCCCCCAGGCGCTGCCACCACCAGCGACCCGCCTCCCCCACCGCCAGCTCTGACTCCGGCAGCGGCTGCGCCGGGGCGCCCTCGCCCATGGAGGACGTCGAGCCCACCACAGGTGAGTCTGTCTCCAACACACCAATACTCTCTCCAGGCACTTGCCAGCTACTTGCCTCAAACAGCCCAGTGGATGACGAAAAGCTGTCTGGTTTCCAGTCACGTGGCACTGTTTGAAAAACAAGACGTTTCGACGGGCGTCACATTCATCATTTTCTGGTGATGTATCGGAACATTTAGGATGTCCGTGTATACAGGGTGAATCACTTAAAACTTGCACCAGAAATATTGCGCCAATGGAAAGTGTTATTGGTCTGCGATTTTCACAGAGTTGAGTCGTAAGTCAGGGGTCGTATTATTAGCCAATCAACAGATTGTAATAATACTTATAAGATGAATTTTTACACAAACGTACACGTTTTTATATGGAACAAACCCTAATGACGCTAACAAACTGAAAGTAGGCTAGCTTAGAGTGTCAGTGGTGTTTATAGCATCAGTATAGTGCGAATTGTTTGTGAGCTATCGTATTTTGAAACGTTTCCATACCGGCACTAGTTAGTGACATTCAACTAGTGTAGTTGCTAGGTACGATGTTGCTGAGTTTGCTTAAGCATGCTTCTGTGTTCCTTGAGTGCGTTGCGACTTGCCAGAGTGACGACAGAAATGGGGAAATTAATGTTCTTGCTATTACCCGCCACGGTAGCCGAGAGTGCTAACGCGCTTCTTCCTGGACTCGGGTAGGCGCCCGGCCGACTAACGACGAGAGCTGGTGTGCCGGCCAGCCTGGATGTGGTTTTTAGGCGGTTTTCCACATCCTGCTAGGTGAATACTCGGCTGGTCCCCACGTTCCGCCTCAGTTATACGACTCGCGGATATTTGAAACACTTTCGCACTATTCCATGGATTACACTAGACGCAGATAGTTGGAGTACACACATTCCATCTGCATGGGAGGGGGGGGGGGGAGGGTCTACGGACTAAGGGGTGGCGACAGGAAGGGCATCCGGCCACCCCTTTAAAATTAACACGCCAAATCCGGTTAACCGTAGCAGCAGACCCCTATAGTCAGGATTACTGCTCGGAAAGAAAATGTTCTTGCTATTGTTTCAGTTGATCCGCACGTTAGCTTCCACGCAATCACACCAGGAAATGGCACGAATCAGCCAGGTGTCCTACGCATTCTCCATCGCCATCCGTATCACATCTCTCTTCATAAGGAGCTGCATGGAAATGATTATAAAAATCGTGCTAACTTGTGTACTGGATACTCCATATGTGTCACGTATCTTGTTTAGAAATGAAGCCACATTTACCAACCAGGACCATGTAAACAGCCGAAACATGCACTATTGGTCTGTTACCGACGTCCGTTGGCTTTGTCAGGTGGAACGTCAGTGTCAACTGAGTGTAGACATGTGGTGTGTGAAAGTGAACCATTAGCTCATAATCCGTGTTCCATGGACGCACACGATTATCGCAACTTTTTAGCAGACCGTCTTCCACGGAGGCTAGAAAACGCTCCTCTATAGACTAGGAGAAACCAGAGGTACCAACGTGATGGCTGTCCAGCCCATTGTGCACGAAGTACTGCAGCATGTCTTCACGAATTGTTTCCAAGTCGTTCCATACCAGACTGGAAGCGTGTAATGCAGCTGCCGGTGGTCTGTTTGAACACAACCTGTGATGCTCAGTTGTCTCTTTACCGATCATAATCCACGCAACTAGTGTACGCACTTGTGTTGCTGTTTAGTTGTGTAGTACCACAGATACTGTACAAGTATCAGTGTGGGAACTTCTCAAAATACAGTATCGTGTAAGTGACTCGCACTAGAAACCTGCAACAAGCACCACTGACATTCAAATTCGCCCTACTTTTAATCTGGTGACGTCAATAGGTGTTGTTCCACCTGAAAAGTGTATATTGCACAAAAGTACACCTTCTAAGTATTATTATAATCTGTTGATTGGCTGACAACACGAACCCCTTACATCCAGTCCACTCTTTAAAACCACACATCAACAACACTTTCCGTTTTCGCAGTATTTGCGGTGCAAGCTTTTGGTGATTCACCCTGCATACCTATGGGCAGAGGCTATCTTCTCCTCCTGCATGCGATGCTGTGGTCGAGCGTACACTGCTGATACGGGAGAGATCTTGATGCGCTGTCGGAGGCTGCGCTTGATTCCCTCCGTGGGCGTTCCTGACACTTCGCCCGAAGATGACGACTATAACACATACCAAAACGTCGCTGTTTTTCACTATTGTTACACGGCTGGAAACTTGGAACGTTTTGATCAGCAGTAACTGCCACTTCAACATACATTCACAAATCCAACCACTATCTTAATACAATTCGTTGTAGCTTGCCAGTCATGCCTCAACATTGATCTTCTATCGTCTCATCCTCTACCTGAAAGAAAGTCGATTCCACTTATCATTCGTGTGGACGCCCAATGGTGCAGCACTTGGTACAAGCGCTTAAAAATAACCTGAGTCCTCAGTGAATTTAACTGTACAGCCAGATCGTCAGCGATTTTTGGGACACTAATGTAATAAAGAAAGGAAACGAAACGGTCAATATTAGTGAATTATACAGATTCAGAGATATGTTAAAACACAAAGTTGGAGGCACAGTTATGAAACAGGCAAACACCTTTTCATTCAAGTGGCGATTCTAAACAATTGTTTCCTAAGTTTCTCGTATAATTCCTCTTGCTCCTTCTCAAAATATCTGCACCTCAGAAATGTGTTGGCTTTTGTTCAACCTACTGAGGCTAAAACGTGTCGTGCTAAAGCTTTATTCGATGGAGGTGGCTCGGATAGCAGAGGGGCGTTTGTCGACATCCAAATAGTAAAACCATGGATTTAAATTATTTCTCAGTTCTGTAATAAATACTGAAAAGATTTTGCATAATGTTGTATCTAATTTCTCGTACCAAACTCATGTAGCCTGTTTTAAATCATAAATTTCTTTCTTTAGATGGAAAGCTTAGTCTCCTCCATCTTCTTCAAGTAGTGTTTGCGTTGACCAATGTTGACTTATTCATGGAAATCACCTTACAGGGTTATGGTTGGACCATCCAAGTGGTCAATGTCAAGATCAACTTCAGCTACCATGGCTATCAAGTTACAGCTGAAGAGTGGTGAACAATAGCCCGAGAACGTTTCATCAATGCCAAGTCTCGTATATGGCCATAAATTTTTGAGGAAAAAAAACGAGCTTTATAGTATTCAACATCATCATCTGCCGTTCCTCAGACTTCGATTACCTATTTCTGGTTCCCTTTCTGTCTGATGGTACATCGATCAAAGTCATTTAAGGCATAGGTTAAAGATGATTATAAAATATTCCTTTTCCGTTTTGATTCGTCTGCCAGTAGGCGGACCAATTCTATCCCGTGGCTCCTTCTAAGTGAGAAAGACACCTGTACAATGGAAACCAATGCATTATCTTTTACCCCTCTTATAGTGTGCACATAATCGTCATCGAAAGTCTCAAAATTTGGTTTAAAGCATTTTAAATTTACTTTCTTTGCCTAGTCTCCTTACTCCATATAGTATCCAAAATATAAGCTGTTCACAAGCTGCATTGTTACGAACTTGTATGAGCTTAGATCCCAGAAAATGAAACATCAAGTCTTATGAACCTTAATAAAGATTTTTACTGTGGAGTTAAAGCAAAATAATCACGAGAAAGTCAGGCTTTTTGAAAGTACATGTCTCTGCACAACGGCGAAATAAAATTTTACTGCTGGGTAATATTTAACTTGATGTTGCTCCATCAACAGATTGCAACTGACACTAACAGATCGAAAGCAGCCGAACACCCACTAGCGTACATTTATATAGGCTGCGTCCCCTCTTCACCAGTATGACGGCTTGAATTCTGTTGAAAACACTTTCAATCAGGCATCTGAACGTGAAGGGAGGAATGGAAGGTCCTTCCTCTTCAAGAGCAGAAACCAGAGCAGGTAGTATTGTTTGACGTTGGTTTATGGAACGATGTCGATATTCTAATTCATCACAAACTGGTTCCATTGGGTTCAGGTCGGGATTTTCAACTGGCCTGCGCATTTCATGAATGCTATTGTCCACAGACCATTGTCACTGGTTTATGACTGAGTCTCACTATCATGCCGATGCAATCATCGCCTCCGAACTGTTCCTCTACTGCACGTTGAACACAATGCTGTCAAATGTGTTCATATACTTCTGCCCTCACCATTTTCTTAAGCGCAGTAAGTGGGCCATACCATAACCACGGACACATCTGCACACAATAACATCACTTCCAGGACTTCACCGTAGCCAATAGAGATGAAGGCACGTAACGTTATCCAAAAGTTGACCAAACCAAAACACCTCCACAGGTTATAGAGTGAGTCACCACTCCAAATCAATCGTTTCGCGTCACCCACTGTTCAGTAGCGTCAGTTCTTATACCATCACATACCATCTCAAGAGTCACTTACGTTTGGCTGCAGAAATGTCGGGCATTCCAGAAGATGCCCAACCATTGTACCCCAGTCCTTTTAACTCCTTACACGCAGCCTTCATGTTTGCTGACTGCTGGTAGCTCTTGAGCGATTCCTTCCACTGATTTCTGGTGATTTTATAAAACCACCCACCCTAATGCCCAACTGTCCATGTCCGTCAGCACGTGAGATTTGTCTGGTCCTGGTTTAACTGTGGTTGTTCCTACGCGGTTGCACACCCCACTCACATCACCAACAGTGGACGTGTGGAGAGCTGTAGAAGGGTTGAAATGTCCCAGATGGATCTAATACTCAGATAACATCCAATGACTGATCCATATTCGAAGTCACCGAACTGTTGTGACTGTGGCGTTTTGCTGTTACTGCTAATTTTGCTGTGCTGACCAAACCGTACTCGAAATGTCGCGGATGCAATTGGTAGTCCGTTAACATCCAATGTTTGGTCCATATTCGAAGTCACCGAACTCTCGTGATCTTCACGTTTTGCTGTTACTGCTTATTTTGCTGTACTTACAAAGCCCTACTTCGCGGCTTGTTTTATACTGGCGGGTCCGCCACTAGAGACATCTACTGGTCAGGTCCGCATTACATACGGATGATTTTTGACCAGATAGTGTACAGTGACACTTACAGGCATCCCAAAATTCGAAACAAGGCTGACTCTTGTGCCCACTGAACCAGTCAGACTATATTCATAAGAAGTGCGTTGGTAGTTACCAACAGACCGGCTTACGAACTAAGCGACATAAGCCGCCGCTTGGGGCGTCAAACTGATAGGGGGCCAAGTATGCCCAAGATCTGTATACAGTGCATATCACAATTAGTAGCGAAAAGTGACACTGTTGAAGCAGTGTCGACAAGTGCTGTGATATTAATCGTGTGCAGGACTTGTACATAGAGTTGCTGTCCGTGATTAATCTGTGATACGCCCCCCATCACAACTTTTATGCTGCGGCCGTACTTCACCTTGTGTTCTTTTAATCATCATAGTGGGTGGTTTGTTGTGTACACTACATTTTTAGATTTTTATCTCCAATTTCACAGTCACCCCCTGCTGTATGCTATCTTCCATTATGTTTCCCATTTTTTATATCTCTGTTTCGCCATGTTTTCTCCTTTATGTTGTTTTAAATGTCTCCCTGTTATGTACTTACTGTCTTTCGGCTGAAGAGCGGCGCTTATGCTGCTACCAGCTCACCCCATTCAATAAAGAAAAATATGCGGATGAAACTCTACGAAAGAAATGGGGTGAGAGGGGGGAAGAGAGGGCAAATGTACATCGAGAAATGTTCGAGGACTGGCCCAGGGTACCAACGCACTTCTCATTTAATGTATAGTAAGTCTCTTCCACACTCATCTTCGACAATTGTCATGGGTCGGAGGAATCATTTACTCCTCGGTGAAGATAACCGGATGGCAGTGATACCGATTCCTTCCAAGTGCTTCATTGTCCACTTTCATTGTGCACCACAGTACTGGGTGGGTGGTTTGTGCTGTTAATTATTGGATACCCT
Source organism: Schistocerca gregaria (assembly GCF_023897955.1). Classification (NCBI taxonomy): domain Eukaryota; kingdom Metazoa; phylum Arthropoda; class Insecta; order Orthoptera; family Acrididae; genus Schistocerca; species Schistocerca gregaria. Next base: position 405,122,043 of record NC_064927.1, on the reverse strand, counting down.
GAGGCTAAACTGTTTATGGTTCCAGTGTATCTTCATTTTGCACAATGTTAAAGCGCAAGATTTCGTTCTGTAACAACACATTCCTAATTATTACAGTTTCTTGTTCTCGCTTGTTCCCAACATACACAACGCTTTAATCTAGAAGCAAAGATTGAAACTATAATCCCCAAATCTAACACAGTATTTGATGTCAGTGGAAGATATCTGTTGATGAAGTCTTTCATGGTAGCGGTAGCTTTCTTTTGGTGACTCCTTTCATTTTGCTAGCCTTTCTAAGCTTTCTATCGTAGATACAAACGTTGTTTAATATTTTTCACTCTTCCTTTCCTATTTTCCTGTTCAACGACTTGCTTTTCTGGCTTATTCCCATCATTTTTGTCTTTTATTTGCTGACACCCAACTTAAATACATGCTGCGCTGGCTATTTGTTCGTCCAGCATACTTTGCAAGCCATTCCAGCACATATGAAGAAAAATTGTACCAAGTACGATTCTCGCACCTTATGCTTTTGTGTTCCTACGCAGAACACAATTTTTAAGGTCTGGGAAATATTACAATTTTTTAGTATTTTTCTCAAGTACACGAATATTTCCATCTGCTTCATTAGGGGGGGGGGGGGGGGGGAAGAACAACCAGAAACACATCCCATTTGTACATCTACTGCATCATTCTCATCAAAGAATGGTGCGCAAGTGCATCATTTACGTGTGAAAATTATATGTAGATTAATACAAATTACTTGAAGAGATTTATGAATGCTTCAAGTTCGTTCAAGATCTTCTGAATCATCCCGACGTTTTCTTTCGTGAAAACGTTGGTAATTATGGAGGGTTTTCTCAATAACGAGACACTCCCTTAAACCGTCAGCTTTGGTACAGTTGAATGAGTGTGTTATGTAAACTGATGACTGTTTCTCTCCCTTTTCAGACGAGCTTCCCGGCTACGCGAAATTGGATTACCCAAACTCCCAGTCACCCAACAGCGAAACGAGTGCTAGCGTAGAAGATGGCCACCGAATCCACGAAACTTGCTCAGACGAGAGGTGCGGCCGTAACAACCGGATTTCGTGGACAACGTCCAGCTCCGCGGATGCCAACAACTCTGTGTCGGATGTGAAGTATACGGTCTGATTTACGAATCTTGCTCATAGTGTGATGTCTGTTTATCATGTGTGATTTTAAAAAAAGAGATGAATCTCTGGTTCGTCTGACGAAACGTAATACTTCATTTTTGATGTATTTTACAAATTAGTTTTAGACACTCATACCTGTATGAAATGTTTTGACTGTGTATTTTAGTACTGTAAATACGTTTTGTAGAATACGAAAATGCTGCTTAGAGAAGCAGCATAAATATATCTGTGCAAAGCATACGTATTGAATATATATATCATGTACAACTGTTTGGAATAAATTTTCGGAACAATTAGACTTGATTTTACTTGACTTTTGAACTACCTCAATTAGTTGTTACCGCTCAGCCAAGACTGTTGTAAGAATCCCCATGTTTATCCTCCTATGTCCTCCTCTATCGTGTCACATCCATAGCAAAGCGTGTTACAGATGATATTTCTTCTCACACGCATTCCTACGTTCCTTTATAAACACAGAAAAGAACATAATCGATTTCTAACGATAGTTCCAAGAATAGTCCACAAGTTATAACCAGTTCTTTGTAAACCAGTTACAGTCACAACCAAGTACCGTCTATAGATGAACGTAGGCTTTCACTGTCAGAATTCATTTCAATTATTCTGGGTTTGTTATCTCGTGCAACGGCCTTGATGCAGTGGATACACAGGTACCCGTCAGATCACTGAAATTAAGCGCTGTTGGGCGTGGCCGGCACTGGGATGGGTGACCGTCCGGGCCGTCATGCGCTGTTGCCATTTTTCGGAGTGCACTCAGCCTCGTGATGCCAACTGAGGAGCTGCTCGAACGAATAGTAGCGACTCCGGTCACAGAAAACTATCATAACGATCGGGAGAGCAGTGTGCTGACCACACGCCCATCCTATCCGCATCCTCATCTGAGGATGATACGGCGGTCGGATGGTCCGGATGGGCCACTTGTGACCTGAAGACGGAATGTCTGCTGCCTGCCTGCCCGTTATCTCGTAGTGATGTAATTCAACTACTAATATTTCGGTTGATGTAGCAAGCAACCTCCTAAAAGATGAGATTACATTCAGCATCTCTTGTGTCTACTATCTACTCTCTACTACAGTTTTTGCAAGTATGGTATCATTTTCATGTCTTCTGTCATCAAGTGTTTAATGTCTATGTAGTAGAGACTATTTAATATGTAAATGGACTGCCAAAAAAGTGCACAACCTTGTAAAGGCCTCCAATTCACTCAGGATTTATTTTTGCTACAGCGAATATGGAACACATGAAGTGAATATATTCATATGTCAGAAGCACAAGTGGTTCTGAGATCCTAGCTATCGTCCATGTGGTATGAGGTGTAGCCTCCACTTGCGCCACTTCAGGCGCTGACTCTGCAATAGGGACGATCATAGAAATGCCGAATACTGTCATGGAACACGTTATTCCATGCCTTTGCGGTCTGCTCACGTAACTCTACAGGAGTTGTTGGGTGGCCAGTCGCACGAGTCCCTAATCGTCGCATCTCGTATACCACACTTGATCGATTGGAGACAAGTCCGGAAATTGTGTTGGCCTGGCAGGTTGCGCTTCTTTCAGAGCACGATGAGTTTCATGGGCAGTGTGTGGATGAACATTATCCCGCTGGAACACCACATAACCGTCCTGTTGTAAGAACGGCAAAAGGACGGGTTTAACAACATTCTGCACGTACAGAGGGCTGGTTAGCGTCCCCTCCAGAAACACCAAGGGTGAACGAGAGCGTAGCTTGTCGCATACCAGATCATTAGGCCTAGGGTGGGTACAGTGTGTCTAGGACGAATGCACTCTACGGGATAGTGCTTACTGAGTCTACAAAGTTCGTGGAAAGGACCATCACTTCCGTGCAGGCATAATCTGCTTTCATCGCTAGAGACCACGGCGCACCATTCCATCTTCCAAGTGATACTCTGACGGCACAAGTCGGGTCGGGCACGTCGATACTGTGGTGTGACTGTAAGACAGGCAAGAGTTGTGCGTGTCCCTAGTCTCTAACTAAAGATTCGGTTTGCAGCAGTTCGTGCTGGCACGTTTGGGTTCACAAGCCATCTTATCTCAGCTGTGGTAGCTGTACGACCTGCCGCTGCTGACCTTACCGTATGACAATTCTGGTGGTCGTCTGTGCTACACGGACGTCCAGAACCTACGGGTGTGAGAATGTTCACGTGACCACAGATAGTAGTCTCGTTGCACAACTGAGGCAGCACGTCCAACTTGCGTGGCAATTCTCCTAAAGTAGTATCCTACAATGAGCAAGGCTACAGTTTGGCCCCTATGTGACTCGTTCAGATGGATGTAGGAAGCACGAAGGGGTGTCTGTGGTATGGCTGCCTGCTTGCTTCACACGTTTGCACCACGCTGAGCCTTCTGGCTGTGAGCACTGCCTATTAAAGTGTAGACACAGATGTCATGGCGCTTTGGTGACTGTACCACTACGCTATCTGTTGTGTAAGTACGCTGTTTAGGTTTTTATGTTGGTAACGCCACGTGGCACTCTGAATTAAAATCACTAACTGTGCAGTGTGCAGTCTCTGGCTGGTTGGCATTCTTGCAATATTCGTTATTGTAGTGTTGGGCAATTGGATGTCAACAGCGCGTAGCGTTTCGCAGTTTGAAGGTGAGCCGCCAGCAGTGGTGGATGTCGGGAGAGAGATGGCAGACTTTTGAGAGCGGACGATCTGGACGTGTGTCCGTCAGAAAAAGGACATTTTTAAGACTGGATGTCATGAACTGATATATATGGAACACTATTAACGTAAGTACATTGTTTGTTCTCCATCAAAATCTTTCATTTGCTAACTATGCCTATCAGTAGTTATTGCCTTCAGTAGTTAGAATCTTTTATATAGCTGGCAGTATTGGCGCTCGTTTATTGCAGTACTTTCAGTAAAGAAGACTTCTGTGAGGTAAGTGATTCATGAAAGGTATAGGCTATTGTTAGTCAGAGCCATTCTTTTGTTGGGATTATTGAAAGTCAGATTGAGTTGCTCTAAAAAAAAAATACTGTGTGTCAGTTTAGTGCTGGTCAGCGTAAGTAAAGAGAGAAATGTGTGAGTACGTTCAGTTTTGCTCAGCTGTTTGAAAATCATATAACTGTAATTCATTAATTTTTTTAAGGGGACGTTTCAGTTGGTGGACGACAATGAAACCATTATCAGTAAATCTACTGCCGGCCTGCTACCCCCCCCCCCCCCCCCCCCCCCGCACCCGCCCCCAGTGACAATGCCATCATCGGATCAAATACATCATAGCCTTTCCTAGTGTAGCCATTTTTTTTTCGGGCAGTGTATATTTGTGTCTGTAGCACACTTATTAATTCTACTGTTTCGCCGGCTGCGGTGGCCGAGTGTTTCTAGGCGCTTCAGTCGGGAACCGCGCGGCTGCTACGGTCGCAGGTTCGAATCCTGCCTCGGGCATGGATGTGTGTGATGTCCTTAGGTTAGTTAGGTTTAAGTAGTTCTAAGTTCTAGGGGACTGATGACCTCGGATGTTAAGTCCCATAGTGGTCAGACCCATTTGGACCATTTCTACTGTTTCACACATTCACGCCAGCTTGTGCCACTGGGGGTTCGCGTTAAATGCTGCAGTCTGGTGGCTTACACTCAACACTACCAGAAATAAACTAACGAACGATGTATTATCTACAGGTGCAACGAACAACTTTTGACTACCCATTAGACCCTTCAATGAGAGAGCTTTCTGGACGGTTCAGCTATCACATGATGAATCTAGCGTACAATTACTTTATGTCATTTCTGTTGTTTTTTTTTCTTTTGAGAAATGGACTTCAACACTTTAAATGTAAGAGCACATTATATTAAAGGCAGGCCTAGGCCTTTTGAATACGACCGCTGACTCACAGAGAGAAACAGGAAAAGCGGGAACACCAGATGAAGGGAAGCATGAAGCCTCACAGACAGGTCCCACTTCTCAGCACCGGCGTGAACGTGTTAAACATTCTGGATCGAATAATTAAAGAACACAAGGTGAAGTATGACCAGAGCATAAAAGTTTCGATGGGCAGCGTAGCACATAACAATCACTGAAAATAACACTATGTACAAGTCCAGCACACAATTAAAACCACAGCTCTTGACGCATGGGAGAACAGCACCAAACACAACACTAATGCTGCACACTTGAGAATGAATAAAAAACTGGGAGGATCTGCCGGGGGGGGGGGGGGGGGGACAAGGGAGAAGAGAAGAGGAGACGAGAAGGGGGGGACGGGAAAGGGGGATGAGGTGGGGGGGTGAGGCAAAGAGGGCTGGGGAGGGAAAAGGTAGGAGAGAAAAACAGCTGAGGGGGTGCAGGGACTCGGGTGAAAGGAAGGAAATCCACTCTGGGAGAAGGAGGGGAGAGGAAAATGGAGCCCTTGAGGGGGGGAGGGGGACAGGGCCAGGTTACAGTTGGATGGAAGGGTAGATGTCACAGTGAAGTTCAACATCTGGGAGAGGGAGGTGCTGGAAATTGCCCTGATGAAGGAGGGTGTGGAGGTGGAGAGAGGGAGAGATACAGTGATAGAGGCATGGCAATGGGCGAGGAGTGAAGAGGAAACCAGATGATGGGGGGGATCAAGCCCTCGGATGGTGTAAAGGATGTGGAGATGTTGGAGGAAGAAGAGGAGATGGGGGAGGAGATGAGGTCATAGAGGAGTTGTGAGAGGGAAGTAAGTCAGATGCATCAGGCAAGGTGTAGTACATGGCATTCGAGAATTTTGAGGGCCTTGTAAAAGTGTGTGTGTGTGTGGGGGGGGGGGGGGTTGGAGATCCAGGCAATGCTGGCATAACAGAGGATAGGACAGATGAGGGATTTGAATGATGCAATCCCCATGTCTGGCCAGACAGAAGTTTCAGGAGGCGGAAGCAAAAATGGGCTTTCTGCCGGTTGGTCAGAAGATGAGGTGTCCAGGTGAGGTGACGGTTGAGAGTGAAGCCAAGGTACCTCAGTGTGGGGATGAGCTGGATGGGACGACCATAAATGGTGAGGTAGAAATCGTGGAGACAGAAGGAGTGGGTGGTGTGGCCTGTGATGATTGGCCGGATTTGGAGGGTTGATACAAAGAAATCACTAGTTACACCAAGTCACCACTGGTCACAGTGGGTATGGAGGGAGTGTTGGGACCATTGAAAGGTAGGATAGAGAACCAGGAAGGCGGTGTCATCAGCATATTGGAGGAGGTGGACAGGAGGGGGAGGGGCAGTGGCTTGGGCATATCAGCAGTGTACAGGAGATAGAGGAGAGGGGAGAGGACAGAGCCCTGGGGACACTACCAGTGGGATAAAAGAGATGAGTGTTGGTGTTGTGGAGGGTGACAGAGGAAGGACGGAGTGAGAAAAAGGAAGCGACCAGACGGACAAAATTGATAGGCAGGAGTAGGTTTGGAGTTTAAAGAGGAAACTGGGAAGCCATACGTGGTTGGAGGTATTTTGGAGGGCGAGAGGCAGGTGGGCGTTGTCTTGCCAATATGCAGTAACCGTTATCATAATTCTGTATGAATACAATGGTTATAACATTGAACCTACAGAACTTTTCCCGTGTTACGTCAGTTTAGAAGACTGTACCTTGGTAATAACAACAATTTAGCATATTGATTTTATTTATATTTAAAACCTGTATGATGTGGCACTGAAATTAGTACACTATACATCCTAACTGAACGGCAAATCACACCAGCTATCCGTCTTGCTCTCATTTGGCGCCATCCATGAACTATTCAGTAAATAGGAGGAACCACATACCTCGCCGCGATGATTAAATAAAGAAAAAATAGTACAAAAGATACAACATTTAAATCAAATCAATTCTAATAGTCGCATCATACAGCATGTGCCTCCTTGTGGTTTGTAATTATTTTATAATTTTTTTTACCAAATTTACATTTCCTATGAGTTCTAAAGATTACCATAGTGATTGGGTTCATAAGGTTTGAATCTGGAATTATTTTTACATCTTCTGTGTTTACTGTTAAATGTGGCAGTATGTCAGACAGCAGTGTAAATAATTTTAATTATGTTTTATTGTATGTTATTCCCATTCAATTTTGAAGATTTTTGGTAGAGACCGCAACTGCTTTTCCTTGAGTGTTATATATTACGTAGTTCAATAGAGAACGCCATACAGCCAATCGATGTGTTCTCCGCAAAGCCTACCTTCATTTTACAACGGTCTTGAATAACCTGAGACAGAAGCTCGAACAACAGGGGACTGACGTATTAGGACATGCACTGAAACTATTAAATAGTGGTTTGTAATCTAATGTATAAGCGATTTAGGTTATGCCACCAGTTGTAACTTTTTATAATATCGTCTGAGTATATACCTGCCATATTTTTTTAGCAATGATAATGGCTAGGCACCAGCCGAAATCTAGGTTTGCTTTAATTAAACCTGAAAGGAAAGAACGACTGATTGCCTTGCTCCATCATTTTGAAAGTCATATCACAGTCGTTGAATGCATCCACATTCCTAATGGGAGGTAACTTGATAAAGAAAAAGTAAAAACTGTTAAATAGTTTTATACTTTTGATACCATTACACTTCCTGGCAAATACTTGCGTTTCACCTTCTAGACAAGTAATCGTAGGGTAAGGAAGATGGTTGGCTGAGACAGAGAGAGTAAGAAAGAGAGAGAGAGAAGCTGAGATAGTAAAAGGTTAAAAGACAGCCACGACTACTGATGGTATCTGACATGATACATGGGTAACGACCAAAAAGGAAGGTATACAACCACTTCAGAAAATAGCTAAAACGATTTAGAGCTCTGTAGCATTACAGAAGAATTGCAGGAATTTAAATGAGAAAGGAAAATTGTAACATGCGTCTATCTTTGAGTTTTCGCTGTAGAAGGTCCCATCGTTTTAGGTATAAGTGAGCTGCCCCACAAGGCGATGTATTCGCCAAAGAGAACGTACATCTAGCTGCTGCCGGAAGTAAGCAGCTCATTGGTCGACCGTTTACCTCTCAGAAATAAAATACACCGCTGTCACCTGGTAGCAGAAGTGTCAGCGGTTTGCACATATTGCTGTGTAACTATGAGGCTTATCGTAGTGCGATACTCGCAGAAAACATTTCAATGGTTTAAGCTGTGTTCAGTCATTTTCAGAGAGCCATCAATAATTTTTGGTTTCGGACTCCATGAAAATATGCTGAGAGTCACCATTTTTATCACACTCCTACCAATAGACTCATACCGACGGTAACTGTCAACATCCTTTCACGCGCGGCCACCCCGTGCGCCTCTCAAGGAGACAATCATTGAAATATGTTACAAAAAACGTACAGAAAATGTATAAACGCGAGAACTCAGTGAAACAAGTTCAATAAAAGCGCCAAAGGCGTAACTGGATTAGAGACAATCGGTTGTTCTGCAAGGAGCGCTGAATTTAAGCTCAAAATTACTACAGACGGTTGTCACAATATGATCATCTCTGAAAAAGGTTTGGAAAATAGCAGATAAGATATTTTAACTAAAATGTACCTCATACTTTACCATACAAACCAATTGATACGAGAGTAGATTCCGATGATTCTCTAAGCCCGTCGGAACTCGAGTGCTGACAATGGTGGAACTACCTCGAGAGGCTGAGGAGAAGGCCTACAAACCCTGTACATATACCAAACGCATACCACTACAGGTGTATCGCTGACTACTAATTCTTCTTCGCTAATTATTCTCCACACGCACTGAGTTGAAAGAAAAACTAAAGTAACACATGTATGTGTGAGTTACCACTGTTCCGTTTATGACACCACACAAGAAAATCGTTCACTCATTACAGAACAAATAGCGAGATGTCAGGAAAAGGAAAATGTTACCGGCACAAATTATCAAAGTGACTAAGTGTTATTAACGGACTGTATAGAGTACCAAGATTGAAAGTAATGCGAAGGTGCTAAAGGCTCTGTTTCGACATACACTGAGGCGTGAAAAATCATCCGATTTCTCCTAATATAGTGTGGGGTCTCCTTTTTCTCGCTGCAGTGGAGCAACTCGTCGTGCCAAGTCATTGGAGGACTCCTGCAGAAATATTGCGCTGTGCTGCCTCTATAACCGTCCGTAATTGCGAAAGTGTGGCAGGTGAAGAATTTTCTCCACGAAATGACCTCCCGATATGCCCCATAAGTGTTCGACGGGATTCATGGCCGGCGATCTGTGTGGCCAAATGAATGGCTCAAATGGCTCTGAGCACTATGGGACTTAACATCTGTGGTCATCAGTCCCCTAGAACTTAGAACCACTTAAACTTAACTAACCTAAGGACATCACACACATCCATGCCCGAGGCATGATTCCAACCTGCGACCGTAGCAGTCGCGCGGTTCCGGACTGAGCGCCTAGAACCGCTAGACCACCGCGGCCGGCATGTGGCCAAATGATTCGCGTTCATCAAATAATTAACGATGAGTTGGCGCCCGGCGACATGTACAGACACATGAAGTCAGCGGATCAGCGGATGCAGATGGTCACCCAGTAGCTGAACATAACCATTTCCAGTAAATGATCGGTTCATTTCGACCAGTGGACCCAGTCCATTCCATGTAAATACAGCCCTCACTATTATGGAGCCACCATGGTGTTGCATACTGACTTGTTGGCAATTTGGGTCCATGGCCACACTCGAATCCTACCATCAGTCTTTGCAACTGGTATCGGGCTTATCTCACCAGGCCACCGTCTTCCAGTTGCCTAGGGTCCAAGCGATATGGTCACGAGTTGAAGCGAGGTGCTGCAGGCGATGTCGTGCTTTTAGCAAAGGAACTTGCTTCGGTCTACTGCCAGAGTCCATTAATGCCTAACTTTGTCGAACTGTCGAACGGATACATTCATCGTACGTCCCACATTGATTTCTGTTGTCATTTGACGCAGTTTGCTTGTCTGTCAGCACTGATAACTGTACGCAAACGTCACTGCTCTCCGACATTAAGTGAAGGTCGTCGCCTTCTGCGTTGTCCATGGTGAATGGTAAGGCCAGAAATTTAGTATTCTCGTCACACTCTTGACAATTTGGATCTGCTCATACTGAATACCGTAATTATTTCCAGAATGAAATACCCCATGCATCTAGCTCCATCTACCGTTTCGCGTTGAAAGTCTGTTATTTGCCGTCGTGCGACCATAATCGTGACGGAAGCCTTTTCGCATGAACCAAGACATCTCCGCCAATGTACTGGCCTTTTATACCTTGTGCACGCGATACTACCGCCATCTGTACATGTACATGTCGCTGGCTCATGAATTTTGTCAAAATGGTTCAAATGGCTCTCAGCACTGTGGGACTTAACATCTGGGGTCATCAGTCCCGCAGACTTAAAACTACTTAAACCTAACTAACCTAAGGATATCACACACATCCACGCCCGAGGCAGGATTCGAACCTGAGACCGTAGCAGCAGCGCGGTTGCGCACTGAGCGCCTAGAACCACTCGGCCACAGCCGCCGGCTGACTTTTGTCACCTCAATTTATATACACAAGGGTATTTTCAATCAAATGAATAAGTTCAGGTGTGTCAGCTAGTGCAGAGTCCTTGGAGCCAATTGCTGTAGAATTATGCGATCAGAAGTATTGGACAGGATGTTACACAGAATATGATGTGTTTGTCGAGAAATGAAGGAACTGATGGTTGGCATGTGGATTGTATATGTTAGGAGAGGAATGCAATGTCAAATGGGCAAGGAATGAGTGGGTTGGAACCTTCATTTCGTACAGATATATTAGATTAAGTTTGGAAAATTAATTTTGTGTGGTGAGGTCTTATGGGACCAAACTGCTGAGGTCATCAGTCCCTAAGCTTACACACTACTTAATCTTACTTAAACTAAGTTACTTTAAGGACGACACACACACCCATGCCAGAGGGAGGACTTGAACCTCCGACGTGAGGAGCCGCACGGACCGTGACAAGACGCCTGAGACCGAACGGCTACCCCAGAGGGGATATTTTCGATCTGGTGAAAAATTGTTATACGCGAGCATAAAACCTATTCTGTAATCTACGACGTACTGACGCCACAGATATGGCCGTGTAGCTATGCGCGTCTGTTCGGTGACCCTTCTTAGAAACGCTAATGACAAACGCATTCTTATGATCACTAGGAATGCCTCGCTCCTCCAGCGATCTGAGGCAGACTGCTCCTAGAATAGCAACAACTACTTTTGCAATCTGTATGTACAATCACATAGGCTTTCTGTCAGGTCCTGTGAACTTTATTCTGCTGAGTAATGTTACACTGCTGTTACTTATTTTGATTCTTATCATTTCGGTGTTAGTAGCACAATTTCTAAGAAATTTGTTCGGTGCTTCACTCCACAAGTATCTGGCAGAAACGCACGAATTTTTCGGTGATTCAAGCTATTGCCGTCACCCGTCACTATCTCCACTCTAATTACGCGCAGTGTTCTATTCGTGCATTGTATTTTCTTGACGCTAGTGGCAAATTTGAGTGATTGTTAATCGTGTATCAAGAACTTGCATGCTGTTCAATTTTCCTATTCCTTTTGACAGAAATAGTCAAGTACCGTGATTTGCCGTGTACTTCTTACGTCTTAAGTTTGTTTTGTACATGAAACAAAAAATCATTATCTTTCTGAGATGAAGACAGTTTTTACAGCAAACAGTCAGATTTCTTGCGCTGAATTTCGGTTGTTAGGACTTCAGACGTATTAATCTGCAAGCGATCCTCAAAGTTCACATTTGGTAGAAGCTCTTCCACGTGATGTTATACATTATAGAGGTTGATAGTTAAAGATCCAATTGTAATACTGTACGAAAACTCGCCTCGTGCTTCAATTTCAGTACGTCGACAGGAATATACGTTGCCTCGTAGCTTACAAAATCAAACAACAGAGAAAGAAACCCTCTCTCTCCCGTACACTGCCCATATTAGGTTTGAACTGTCGCGCTCAACAACAAAATCCAATCAGCGATGACCCCTGTCCCCATGATGTAATCAATCACGTGTTTTGTATTATGATACAAGGATGAAGAACAGTCGAACTCAGTAAGTAACTTTTTTTATTTGAAAGTTTTTTACATTCTTCATAGAGGGGACGGGCTGGAAATGGTGTAACTGCCACTTTTCAACCTTTTAGTATCTAACGTACTCCCCCGATCGTTATGACCGTTACTACTTGCCACGCTCGGAGATATCTGACGGAACTGAAGTCCCTGGGAAAGCAGGCCCTAAAATATTTCAATGAAGAAGATGTAGCCTCCACTCTAGAACACACAAACAACTGTTACCTCTAATAAATCTTTTTATTAGAGAATCACCATAAATATTGGGTTCAAGTGTGTATTTGGTGATGTTGAAAAATCCTCTATAATAAGGAAGATCCTGACAATGAATTCACAAACTAAATGAAATTAATCAGGATAAACATGAACACATAACAACCTTTCAAAAGCGTTTCTACATGAGAAAAGAACCCCTAGCGTAACTTACAATACAATGATCACAAAATAATTTACGCTCCAAAATATTACATTCACAATACTTCAATACGCCCTTTGTCTATGCTATTTTAGCTGGAAAATAACGTATATTTACCGACATCTTTCTCGACTTTTAAGCCCTATAAAAACACACGCGATACGTGAGTAACATGAAACGAGGGAATGAGAATAAAATACTTAACACAACGCCAATCTGCAATAGAACTGAAGTGCACACACAAGCTAGTGACTCTCCTACTGAGCGCTGAGCAAACACGATATTTAGCGTGTTTTATTGGCGGGTGCTGTGGTCAGCAGTTGCGTATGAAGACGGCGGGGCGTGAATGTTGTGCGGACCTGCAAACTTCAATACCATTCCGACTGTATCAGCAATCGGAAGCTGCGCTGAATTTTCGTGAGGCGGAAAACTGTGTTTTTCCCTCTCTAAACTATTGGAAATGTCCACTCACTCTGGCTTAGCGACTCGAAATGAGTTCCATGTCCTACTTCTCTCGATGGCTGGGAACTCTCTGCGTCCACTTCAGCTCAAAATGATGGCGCTACTACGTGACTATTAACATGCAAATTAGGGAATGCTTGTTAGTATCGAGTCCATGTCGGCCACGTACTCTCCGTACTATGCAAATCAGAATTACTTTACTTGAAGTGGGGCACGCGTGGTATCAAACTCCTCAGCTTGATGAGGATACTGTGTTTCAATATTTAATATAGTATGTTAAGGGGCAAAATTACACCACCAACTTGCAAGTTGTTTTTCAAGGTTAGGGGGGGGGGGGGTTCATAATGCTGTTACTACGTCGAGGCAGTGCGCAAAGATTCCGTAATCTGTCAAATCCAGCGGAAAGAGATCTGCTTTCTAATGCTCCAGCACATCTGATTCCCACCTATACCTTCACCTCAGTGCCCTGTCGCACAGAGGATATATCCAACACTCAGCCTGCAGCACTTGGAACATCTTCAACAGGGTTAATAAAACGTGAAGTTCGCCATCGGGTCCCAACCTGGATAAAAACAGAGCTAAGTCAAAATAATACTGGTTTTTATAGCTATAGTGACGCCCCATTTACAATGCAGTGTTGGCTTACTTTTTGCACCCTGCATTGGCTTTAAATAACATTTATGGTAACTAAGGATTCCAAACGTATTAGGGTAATACATAAGTTCGTAGCTTGCAAAATTAGAGAAATAGAAAGAAACCTGCGCTCTGTCTTATACTGGCCGTGTTAGTCTTGAACTGTCGTGCTCAACAACAAAATCCAAACAGCGATGCATGTAGGTATTCCGGTTGCTATGGATTAATTTATTGATTGTCATTTTTTATTTGTGGTTCATTGTTGCTATTTGAGTTCCCATATCGTCATTTTGTCATTTGGAAATAGTGAATGAAGCTGCAGACGGTAAAAAATGACGTGCCAAGTAGAGAAATCGGAACATTTCCGACATATTCTTCAGTTTGTATTCAATAGAGGTGTGACAGCAGCGGAGATAGCCAGAAACATTTGCGCCGCAAATGGGGATAATACCAAATGTGATGACCTGTGATCATTCCACCACCATGCGACATCTGCATGCAGTGGAGAAGATTAAAAAAATCTGGTGTTTGGATACCGCATCCTCTAAGGCAAAGTCACAAATATGAGTGGGCGGCCGTATGTGCATCTCTCCTTGCTTGTCGCCAAATGGCTCATGACGAACACCGATCATTCCTACCCTGTATCGTTACTGGTGGCGAGAAACGGAGTCTTCATGTTAACATAAGGAAAAGAAAGGAATAGGTAAGCCCAGGCAAAGTAGCAGCTACCCATACAAAGACCTGAGAGCATCCACAAAAGATAATGTGATGCATCTGCTGGGACAGTGACATTGTAGTGTTCTACGAATTGCTTCCCGAGCTCTAACCATAACTGCTGACATTTCTTGTCAACAACTGAGACGTATTGCAGACGCAGTCCAAGAACACGACCAGGAAGGCAGCGTTAAGTGACGCTAGTCCACGATAACACCTGTCCGCATTCTGCTAGACTGACAATAAACACTACAGAGAAGTTGGGTTGGTAAGTCAATCCACACGTACCTTGTTCATCTGATCTTGCGCTCTCCTATTTTCACCGATTTCGCGCTCCATCGAACAACCTTGAAGGAGCTTCCTTTACAGATGGAAATGCATCCTCTACATCACTCGACCAGTTCTACGCCTCGAAACCCCGCGATTTTTACAGTCACAGAAGGAGAATATGTTACTAATAATTAAAGATTTTGTTATGTGTATCTCTTGTAGTCACTAAAATTGTGGAAAAATGCTACGAAGTTATGCACCAAGGTAATAACTCATCTCTTCCGATGACTTTGTCGGAGCCGTGCCTTCTGTTACAAACCTCCGAGCTCTAGCGTTGTAATATGTCAGAACGACCGAGAGGTATGATTTGAGAGAGATGAGTGACTCACGCCGAAGCGCGCATAGGAACACTGTGTGTCATTGACTTTATTCCATCGAAGGTACACTGCCGGCCTTCTACTGAAGCCGGCGATGGCGCCGCACACCGTGAGTGCGTGCGTCAGCAGCAACGCCAATGCCGGAATCTGCATCGTGCGCTCCGGTCGCCTAGCCTTGCCGACATAGCGCTCCTATTCACGCCATGGCTAAGAGGCCGCCGCCTGCGTTTTTACACCCGATGGGCCAGAACGCGGCTGACTGCTCCCTCACGCGCGACTCGTGGACCGCATGATGAGCGCAGAAAGAAAACGGCCGGCTACCGTCGTTGTTGTGAACCCTAGCAGTCCTGTCCATCCGTCCAGGGCTGCTTGCTCAGTGACTGCAGACAAGTTCTGTACACTGGAGGCCACAAGATCGCTCTCCAGCCCCCACCGCCCCCGCACCCCTTGCGGACGGCAGCTTGCAGTCCGTCAGACGACATCACCCAGAGAGCGGGGGCCAGCAGTCCTCTCGCTCCTCGCAACAGTGCAGCTCCAAGGTGTGGTGTTCCCCTCCACAGCAATGACGCGCCCGTGCAACGGAGGTTGGACGTAGTTTCACCGGGCCGGTTGGCCGCCGGTATCCACCACCAAAGGGCGCCGTGGCTGGCCTGCAATTTAGACAATCATCAGTCTCTCCGGTTCTAGACGAGGACAGAATGGCGACACGATTGTTTGATTCGAGCCTTCGGGCTGGCTTTTTGTAAGTCTTTTCCCTACGCCTCTAACGTAGACCCTCTGGAGAGAACAAGTGGAGAACTTTTTAATAACTACGTCAGCTTTCCTCAGCCCTCTCCGCTACCACACACATTTTAATATAAACTTTGGGAATTAAAATAAGTGACGATTTTATGACAAAATAATGATGAGCTAACGTACATTCTCTTCATAATGAGGATGAGAGGTTTCAGGTGACTGTGAGTGGGGACTTTGATGTAGCACCGGAGAGTATGTCACATGGAGAAGGATCCCATATCTGCATGGGAAAGAACTAGTGGGTGAGGCGGGTTAGATTACAGCTGGAGAAGGCAAAGGTGAGTTTGAGACAGATTTTGGGGTGTTGAGGGTACGATAGCTTATAGCTGGAGGAGTAGATTTCAGGGATGAGTTGATGGTCTGCTTGATAGAGGGCTATGATTTTACTCTGCGAAAGAATATGAAGTACATATAAATACAGGGAACGGGCATCCGCCCGTGCCTCGGCGCTTCCGTTGTGACGCGGCCGCTACATCATTCAACACACGCTTAGCGATGTGCGGGGCGCAAGACATATTACGCGACCCACTGCTTCTTTGATATAATCCAAAACGTTTGTTTCCGAACTCTTGTTAAACCTCTACTCTGTTACGCTAGCAAAGCGAACTAAATAAGATTCGTCAGCTTCACTTTCTTCCGCGAGACACGTTGAAGTTCTCACTATTCCAACGTAAATAACCAAAGCACTGTAACAATCCAACTGCACTGACAGAGATTGCAATGTACAACAACTGAACAGGAATGTGTACACTGCCAGTAGCCCATAAACCACCTCCAAATTGCCCGAAGGCAACCATCTCCGTCTATCACAACAACGAAATAAGAATATAGCTCAAAGTCAATAGAGAAAGAGTCACACATAAACATTAGATTTTTATGGAAACACATGAAATTTAATGGCCAGTGCCAACACTTTTATCTAACACCAGATAGCTAGGGGCTCCAAGCTATGCTCTGCGGCTCACTCTACCGAACAAGTCCACGTTCATAATACGCTACACTCGTCGATAAAGGTAGCTAACATCAGGGCCACCCACAAAAACGCACTTTCGAATGCTTTTTAGGCTTTCCGTACCGGGAATATAACCTTGTTGACGACGGAGGAACACTAACTCCTGCCTTACAAAATGATAACTTCTTTAAAACACGTCCCCCCCCCCCCCCCCCAAGGTGTCTGCGAGAGAAGTCGGCTGGCTTCTCGATGAGCTCCAAAATCCATCAACAAAACTGTTTAGCCCTCAGGTCTTGCAGCAGGTAAGAATAAGGAGCAGAATGTGGCCGTACTTATTCGCCGTTTCGTGGTCTTGGTTGCAGCACTTCTGCCTTCTGCCTTTTGCTGCAACAGATGCACGAAAGACTACTCCTCGTGGAGAAGTAACTGTAAGCACTCCCTATGAGCACCCGCCACAACCCATTTAGGAGGTTTATGGAAACTCTGAGCCACCTTCTTGAGACCGAACAAGAACTTATTTCCCAGGTACAGCTAGATGCTGGCTGAGACGATTACACGCCACGCGCGATTAGCAGAGTGGTCTATGGCGCTACAGTCATGGACTGTGCGGTTGGTCCCGGCGGAGGTTCGAGTGCTCCCTTGAGCATGGGTGTGTGTGTTTGTCCTTAGGATAATTTAGGTTAAGTAGTGTGTAAGTTTAGGGACTGATGACCTTAGCAGTTGAGTTCCATAAGATTTCACATACATTTGAACATTTTTTTAGACGATTACAATAGCTAACAGGGCTAGCACACACGGATGACAAGGGAAAAATATGTTACACTTTTGACAGAAACGCGGCAGCAGACACCGGTTTTCAAGGATGGGGAGACCGTAGACCCAACTGTATAATATAGGCTGTTTGCGAATCAAGTTTACAGGAGCTCTTGAAGAGACGAAATGGTTCTACATGTTTGAGGAAATGTGGGAACTATGTGAGTTTGTGAGAGATAAGAGTAGCATGAGTAGTCGGGTGACGAAAGCGAAGCAGAGTGATTGTCTTTTCAGGATTTGGGAAGAGTGACAAAACTAGGAGGAATTAGAAGTTAGCGCTATGTTGGTAAAGCTAACGATGAGACTCATGAGGCTTTTGTATGTATTGATGAAATGGCTCTGAGCACTATGGGACTCAACTGCTGTGGTCATCAGTCCCCTAGAACTTAGAACTACTTAAACCTAACTAACCTAAGGACATCACGCACATCCATGCCCGAGGCAGGATTCGAACCTGCGACCGTAGCAGTCGCACGGTTCCGGACTGCGCGCCTAGAACCGCGAGACCACCGCGGCCGGCTGTATTGATGATGTTGGGGTTTAATTCCCATGTTTGGCCAGGTAGTAGTTTAACTATTTCATTTCTCTGCTACTCCTTAGAGAAGTAGATAGGTTTATGTAACAAATAACGTCAGTTGCTTTCAGATTCGCACATAAAAAAAATGTTTTGCATCACCTCGGCTCCGAGAGTTCCGGAACATGTACAGGAAATGGAAACAGAGATCAAAATAAACATCATTTCCAAGCTTTTTATTGTTCATGAAAACCACATATTGCATGTTGGACCACAACACAGCGAGACCTTCAGAGGTGGTGGTCCAGACTGCTATTCATACTGGTCTATTCACACTGGTACTTCTAATAACCGGTAGCACGTCCTCTTGCACTGATGCATGCCTGTATTCGTATTCACAAGTTCATCAAGGCATTGTTAGTTCTGATTGTCCCACCCCTCAACGGCGATTCGGCAGAGATACCTCATAGTGGTCGGTGGGTCACGTCATTCATAAACAGCCCTTTCCAATCTATACCAGGCATGTTCGATAGGTTTCACGTCTGGAGGACATGCTGGCCGCTCTAGTCGAGCGACGTCGTTATCCTAAAGGAAATCACTCACAAGATGTGCACGATGGGGACACGAATTGTCGTCCATGAAGACGAATGCCTCGCAAATATGCTGCCGATATGGTTGTCGGTAGGAGGATGGCATTCACATATTGTACAGCCGTTACGACGCCTTCCATGACCACCAGCATCGTGCATCGGTCCCGCATAATGCCTTCCCAAAACAGCAGGGAACCTCCACCTCGCTGCACTCGCTGGACAGTGTGTCTAAGGCGTTCAGCCTGACCGCCTTCCCTCCAAACAAGCCTCCGACGATTGTCTCGTTAAACGCACATGCGACAATCGTCTGTCAAAGAACGTGATACATGTTGTTGGGCCCATCTGTACCGAGCTGTATGTTGCCATGCTTGCAAAGATGGATCTCGTCATGGACGTCGGGAGTGAAGTTGCGCGTCATGCAGCTTATGTAGGTAGCGGTCATCCACTGCAGTAGCAGTCCTTGTCTGGCCTGAGCGAGGCGTGTCATCGACAGTTTCTGTGTCTGTGTACCTCTGCCATGTCCGAACAACATCGCTTTGGTTCACTCAGAGACGCCTGGACACTTCTATTGTTGAGAGCCCTTCCTGGGACAAAGTAACGATGCGGACGCGATCGAAACGCCGTATTGACCGTCTAGTCGTAGTGAACTACAAATAACACGAGTCGAGTACCTCATTCCTGGTGGAATCACTGGAACTGATCGGCTGTCGAACCCCCTCCGTCTAATAGGAGCTTCTCATTGCTTACATCTTTGGATGGGTTTAGCGACATCTCTGAACAGTCAAAGGGACTGTGTCTGTGATACAGTATCCACAGTGAACGTATATCTTCAGAAGTTCTGGGAATCGGGGTGATGAAAAACTTTTTGTGATATATGTATATTTGGTTTATTAGCTGCCAGTTTACTGATTTCCGGCCTTCCACGCACAGAGTCAACAAGTGGGCCTAAGCAAACAACAAGGCGAAACAGTTGCATTTGCGTTAAAAACAACAGATAATCAAGTTGTCCATAAGTTAGGCGACGATTCTCAATATGCTCTCATTTGACGGGATGGACGACAGAAAGTGGTAGCAACATGAACGTTGAGTTACTGAACATTATATATTTGGTTAAATAGAAAAACGGGAAGTTAAGGGCGGTAGGACGTCAAACGGGCCGACTTGGAGCAGGAGAGGCACCACAGGACATTTCAATTTCCACTGTCTATACTTTTACAAATAAATTTATAAAACTTGTCAGCATGACCAGGAAGGATTCAGAATTCACACTCTTAGCAGTGGAAGTTGTAAAACATAACGAAATAATGTTTTTTACATGTGAAATTTCATCATTTTTTCACTTACTAATGGCAGCATTTGTTGGTATAGGTACACTTTTCTTCATAAATAAGTGAGATTCTTCGATGAATTTTGCACAGCATACAAACCATACTTTAAAAAATATGAAACTCTAGAATTTTCCAAATCTATAAAAACTGTGGTAAAAACTGAGGCAATTAACTACAATATTTGTGATTTTTCTAAACATGAGGTTTAAAATACAACAGCTCATTCGAGTTTTCATAAATTAAATAAATTCTAGAGTTTCATGCACCTGTAAGTATGGTATGTATGCTGTGAAAAATTCATCGACTAATCTCTCTAACTTATGAAGAAAAGTGTACCTAGAGAAACAAATGCAACCATTAGTAAGTGAAAAAATGTTGAATTTTCACACGCAAAAAAATATTATGTTATGTTTTCGAATTTCCACTGCAACGAGCGTGAATCCTGAATCCTTCCTGGTGATGCTGACAAAGTTTTATGAATTTATTTGTAAAAGTATAGACACTGTAAATTAAAATGTTCTGTGATGCCTCTCCTGCTCCAAGTCGGCCTGTTTGACGTCCTACCCCCCTTAAATACAATTTGAAAAATCAATTTATAAAGTAGACATTTCTTTCTAGACGTATTAGGGAAATGCGTCTTACCAGTATGTTGTCTGTTCGAAAATACAGCAGTTTAAGTCATCAAAATTGTTCAAATGGCTCTGAGCACTATGGGACTTAACTTCTGACGTCATCATTCCCCTAGAACTTAGAACTACTTAAACCTAACTAACCTAAGGACATCACACACATCCATGCCCGAGGCAAGATTCGAACATGCTACCGTAGCGCGGTTCCAGACTGTAGCGCCAAGAACCGCTCGGCCACTCCGGCCGGCTTTACGTCATCATATTTATTATTCGACATGAGTCAAAACGCCACGTATAGCTTTACAATCTGCTGTATTTGGCAATACTATGTGCGGAAGAGCTACTAACAATAAGCGCCCTGTATCTCAGCAGAAGAGTGCAGAGCCACTAAACCACGGCGTCAGTCGCGAATACCAGAGGATCTAAATCTCCGCAGTAACTGTGAAGCAGTGCCCGGTAAGAGGTCTTTCGCGTACTTCTTACCCAGATAAAACTTGCAGAATACCATTAGTAAGTTTCCCTATCGTGCCGTTGTAATAGGGGTTGACTTGAACTTTCCAGGCATAGTCTGCGAGTGTTATACAATCAAAACTGGTGCCAGGAACAGGGATTCGTGTGGCATTGTTCTGAATGTCTTGTCCGAAAATTACCTTGAGCTGATAGTCAGAGAACCAACTCGTGAGGGTAACGTCTTAGACCTCCTGGCAGCAAACAAACCTGAACTTATCGAATAAATTAACGCAGAGGAAGGTTTCAGTGATCATAAGGATGTGACAGCATCTATGACAACGGGTCCTTCAAAGATTGTTAAGAAAGGTAGGAAGATATATTTTCTCAGCGAGGGTGACAGGATACAAATTTCAGAATATCTCAGCAGACAGCATCAAATTTTCGGTGATGAGGACGATGTGTGAAGAACAAATGGAAAAATACAAAGGCATCCTCTACTATGCCCTATGTTCCGAGTAAGGTTAAAGGGATGGGAAAGATACACCATGGTTTAATAGCCGTGTTAGAAAAGCGCTACGTAAACAAAGAGCACTTCATCTCGGATTATAGAGAAGTATAAACCCAGCTGACAACCAAAAGCTGAACGAAGCGAAAATAAGCGCTAGGAGAGCAATGAAAGAAGCGTTCATTGGTTCTGAAAGTAAGACGTTGTCAATCGACCTGAGTAGAAACCCTAAGACATTTTGTTCGTACGTAAAATCAGTAAATGAGTCTAAATCATCTATTCATTCTCGTAGCGACCACATCGGCACCTAAAAGGAAGATAACAGAGAGAAGGCCGAAATACTGAATTCGGTCTTCCAAAGTGGTTTCACCGCGGAAGATTGTTACACTATCCCTCCCTTCGACAGTCGTATGAACGTCGAAATGGCAGATATTGAGATAACCGATCGCGGAACTGAAAAGCAGCTACCTTCGCTTAGTAGTGGAAAGGCCTCAGGAGCAGATGAGATACCTATAAGATACTATAAAAATTACGCGAAACGACTTGCTCGCCTTCTAGCAGTAATTTTTTGTAGATCGCCTGAGCAGCGAAAGGCATGTAACGACTATAAAAAAGCCCAGGTCATTCCCGTTTTCAAGAAAGGTCATAAGACAGAGCCACACAGTTATAGTCCTATATCGTCGATGTCCAACTGTTGTAGAATTGTGGAGCATTTTTTACGCTCAAGTATGATGAAGTTTTTGGAAAATGAAAATCCCCTGTATAAAAATCAACATGAATTTCGCAAACAGAGATTCTGCGAACCTCAGCTGGCTCTATTCCTCCACGATATGCACAGCGCAGTGGACAACGGCGCTATTCGTCCACGAGACTCAGAGGGCCTTAGACACGGGTTCACAGGTAGATGCCGTGTTTCTTGACTTCCGCAAGGCGTTTGACACAGTTCCCCACAGTCGTTTAATGAACAAAGTAAGAGCATACGGACTATCAGATCAATTGTGTGATTGGATTGAGGAGTTCCTAGATAACAGAACGCAGCATGTCATTCTCAATGGAGAGAAGTCTTCCGAAGTAAGAGTGATTTCAGGTGTGCCGCAGGGGAGTGTCATAGGACCGTTGCTATTCACAATATACATAAATGACCTGGTGGATGACATCGGAAGTTCACTGAGGCTTTTTGCAGATGATGCTGTGGTGTATCGAGAGGTTGCAACAATGGCAAATTGTACTGAAATGCAGGAGGATCTGCAGCGAATTGACGCATGGTGCACGGAATGGCAATTGAATCTCAATGTAGACAAGTGTAATGTGATGCGAATACATAGAAAGATAGGTCCCTTATCATTTAGCTACAAAATAGCAGGTCAGCAACTGGAAGCAGTTAATTCCATAAATTATCTGGGAGTACGCATTAGGAGTGATTTAAAATGGAATGATCATATAAAGTTGATCGTCGGTAAAGCAGATGCCAGACTGAGATTCATTGGAAGAATCCTAAGGAAATGCAATCCGACAAGAAAGGAAGTAGGTTACAGTACGCTTGTTCGCCCAATGCTTGAATACTGCTCAGCAGTGTGGGATCCGCACCAGGTAGGGTTGATAGAAGAGATAGAGAAGATCCAACGGAGAGCAGCGCGCTTCGTTACAGGATCATTTAGTAAGCGCGAAAGCGTTACGGAGATGATAGATAAACTCCAGCGGAAGACTCTGCAGGAGAGACGCTCAGTAACTCGGTACGGGCTTTTGTTAAAGTTTCGAGAACATACCTTCACCGAAGAGTAAAGCAGTATATTGCTCCCTCCTACGTATATTCTCGCGAAGAGACCATGAGGATAAAATCAGAGAGATTAGAGCCCACACAGAAGCATACCGACAATCCTTCTTTCCACGTACAATACGAGACTGAAATAGAAGGGAGAACCGATAGAGGTACTCAGGGTACCCTCCGCCACACACCGTCAGGTGGCTTACGGAGTATGGATGTAGATGTAGATGTAATGTCGATACTGTGTTCATTGATCTCAGTAAGATTTGACAACGTCGATATTCCGGTTTAATGAAAAAAGTACGAGCTTACGGAATATCGAAGCAAACTAGCAATTGGATTCAAGACTTTCTTCAAGATAGAACACAAAACGTCGCTCTTAATGGAATAAAATCGACAGATGTAAAGGTAATATCCGGAGTACCACAGGGAAGTGTGTCAGGACCATTGCTGT
This sequence comes from Schistocerca gregaria, assembly GCF_023897955.1. Lineage (NCBI taxonomy): Eukaryota > Metazoa > Arthropoda > Insecta > Orthoptera > Acrididae > Schistocerca > Schistocerca gregaria. Next base: position 405,098,214 of record NC_064927.1, on the reverse strand, counting down.
TTACAATATATGTAAGTGGTCTAGTAGAAACCATCGGATGCTCTTTAAGGCTATTCGCAGATTATGCAGTTGCCTATACGAAATTAGCAACGCCAGAAGATAGTAAGAATTTGCGGAACGATCTGCAGACAATTCATGAATGGTGCTGATTCTGGCAGTTGACACTGAACATAAACATATGTAACAATGCGCATACATAGGAAAAGAAATCTGCTACTGTACAGCTACACTATTGATGACAAACAGCTGGAGACAGCGTCTGCCGTAAAATATCTAAGTGTAACTATCCAGAGCGACCCTAAGTGTAATGACCAGATGGGATAAGCAGATACTAGATTCAGATTCATCGGAAGAACCTTGAGGAAATGTAACTCAACCACGATATAAGTGGCTTATAAGGCGCTTGTTCGCGCCATTCTTGAGTATTGTTCGTCTCCCTGGGATCCCTGACAGATAGGACTGATGGAGGAGATAGACAAAATCCAACGAAGAGCGGCGTGTTTCGTCAAGGGATCGTTTAGCTGGCGACAGAGCGTTACGGAGATGCTAAACAAACTCCACCTGCAGACGTTACAAGAGAGGTGTTGTGCATCACGGAAATATTTACTACTGAAATTTCTGGACAGCACTTTTGACGCACATACATCTCGCGTATTGACAGCCAATATAGCGGCTTACCGACAATCATTCTTCCCAAGCATTATTCGCGAATGGAAGAGGGTTGGAGGGATGAGATAGTGTTAGCGAAAGTACTCTCCACCACACACTATTACGTGGCTTGCGGAGTATGATGTAAATGTAGATGAATTCCGCAGCATATGCTACAACTTTGTAAACCGGACAATACCGACCAATGAAGAAATGGCAGGTGTGTACCTGATTTGGACAGATCCCTGACAAACGTGCAGCCGTCTATACACTCTGGAGTACAGAATCTTTTGTAAAACAGTGGAAGCTCCTTACAAACTAGTAAGCGAAAACTCAACATGATCGACAGAACCACGCCGAACCATTTTACGTCATAACAGTCATATCGTCGGACTATAAGCCATTCCGCCCTTGCAAGAGGTCAGCCACCACATGGACAGTCGCTCACACAGCACACTACATTTCCAAGTGTCACGCCTAGGAATTATAATTTTTAACGTATCCACGAGACAACAAGAAAAAGTAACGAAATAAAAAGGTAGGGAGGGATTTTCACAAACTTCCTGACATCAGCGCCAGTCAAAGTCTGTAAACACTGTGACGAATTTCAACAACCGCGCCGACACCCAAACGGTTTAACAACAGCATAAATGCGACAGGTTCTTATCAACATCCAGACGCCACAACACAGCGTCCCAAGACACGTGAAGAAAGTTGTAACAGCCAAACGAAATATGTATTCGGCTCCCCGCAAACATACGGCACAACGAACCTTCATTTGCCAATACCAACAATGGAGGTGAATCATAAATATGGATGTTTTTTAGTGAATTACATATTTTGTGTGAATTGCTAATTTGTACTTTTTTGTTATCTCTTTCTTTTTCATTGTGCAAAATCGAAAATGTTAATTTAGGTGATGTGAAATTTATCGCCCAGATGGTGGATGGTAGACGATCAGAGTGTTGTTGATTCTGAATTGCAAATAGTCGATATATCTCATCGACACTGTTCACTGATGAACTCACTTTCGCTCGTGATTGCACAAAGAACTCTCGTAACCTACATCGGTAGTCGACAGAAAAGACTCAAATCTCTTTGGAGACACAGGTTCAAGAATACTTCTCCGTAAATTTGTCGTGCGCCGTGACAGACAGTTCGCTGAATTTAAAGTGGAAAAATCATGTAAAACTCCTGTCAGGTAAAGAACATGCTCGACTGAAATTCATTCGAAGAATCCTTCGGAGGTATGGCCCGTCCAAGATTATGAAACCGTAGTTCGACCAATAGCTGAATGTTGCTCTCCAATCTGGGATCTGTGCCAGATACAATTGATAGAATAAATGGAGAGGATGCAAAGAACAGCAGCGCGTTTTGTTACATGTTCATTTATTAAGTGCAAAGCGTCACGGAGAGACACAGCTCACTACAGCGGCAGATGTTGCAAGAGTGTTTATGCAGTGAATGGGGATGGGGTTACTGTTAAAATTATTTCGAGAGTGTACATTCCGAGAAGAGTCAGCTGACACATTATTTCCTCCTCTTTATACGTTGGGACTGTGAAAGTAAATCTGGAACTCACACTCTTATCAACCATTATTATATTATTATTCCCACGACCCTTTCGCGACTGTAAGAGAAAAATGAGGAGTGACAGTGGAGCACAGAGCACCCTTCACAATACACCCTCTGGTGGCTTGTTGATCACAAACGTAGATGTGCATTATGAAGAACGGAGATGAAAAATTATCCATATAACAACCTCTGCCAGCACTGATGATTATAAAATGCTGCTGCATGCTGTACATACGTATCACATCACCATCTTCAACGCAACTTTGATTTTATCCATACTGGATGAAAGGTCGTGGTTGTGAATGTCAATGTTAAAAAATATACCGGCTCAACCACTTGTTTATAGTGTAAAACACTAAGATTGACGCGTTTCGGAAGTCAGGCTTCCATCATCAGAATAATGAAAAGTAAAAGAATCTGTTAAAACTCGCTAAAATGGAACATGCACCAGGCACCATAAAATTGATAATAAATTAAAACATCGTGGCTACTTCCCTTGTTGAAGCCGTGTCTAGTCATCAAAATATAAAAAACTCTAAAATGGTGTCGCCTATGGTGTTGAACATCTAACCACATGGCTCTCTCCTCTAGCGTCGTAAACCGCCCGTGCGTCTTGGTTGATACCACACACCACGTAGCCGAACACGACACTGAAACGCGAGTGAGCTCACGCGCTAGTAAACAAGGAAGTCACGTAGATGTCTATACAAACAGATAACATATACATGTTCCAAGGACCTCATGAAATGATGGTATCCTGCCAATTGCTAAAAATGTAGTTACTAAAAGCAACCAGCGAAATGTTTGAAGAAGTTATTTGTATCACCAGTTAGCTGTTCATACAATGTGTTCTGATTATCCACGCTATGTATCGTAATTTCCAGCTGCTCTAGTAGGTCTAGCCTTTTGCCTTTGTCCTGGCTATATACAATAACGAGATCCTGATCGATTCCCAACATGGGGTGTCCCGTTTCCCAAATATGCGTGTCCACAGCTGACTTTTCGAAATTATTAAGGCGGAAAGCATCGCAGCATCGCTATGTTCTTTGTACCGTACTTTATAGGACCTACCAGTTTGATCTACATAGCTTGCCTTGCACGTGTTACACTGAATTTTATAGACCCAGCGCTCTCATATTTATCGCTTTCCTGCTGCAAATTATTTCTTAATTTAAACCGCAACGTATTATTGGTATAAAAAGCGGTATCAACTTTGAAAGATTTGAAAATGTTAGCCACTTTTTGCGAAATATCACCGAAGTATGGTATTGTGACTCTCGTAATATTACACTCCTGGAAATTGAAATAAGAACACCGTGAATTCATTGTCCCAGGAAGGGGAAACTTTATTGACACATTCCTGGAGTCAGATACATCACATGATCACACTGACAGAACCACAGGCACATAGACACAGGCAACAGAGCATGCACAATGTCGGCACTAGTACAGTGTATATCCACATTTCGCGGCAATGCAGCCTGCTATTCTCCCATGGAGACGATCGTAGAGATGCTGGATGTAGTCCTGTGGAACGGCTTGCCATGCCATTTCCACCTGGCGCCTCAGTTGGACTAGCGTTCGTGCTGGACGTGCAAACCGCGTGAGACGACGCTTCATCCAGTCCCAAACATGCTCAATGGGGGACAGATCCGGAGATCTTGCTGGTCAGGGTAGTTGACTTACACCTTCTAGAGCACGTTGGGTGGCACGGGATACATGCGGACGTGCATTGTCCTGTTGGAACAGCAAGTTCCCTTGCCGATCTAGGAATGGTAGAACAATGGGTTCGATGACGGTTTGGATGTACTGTGCACTATTCAGTGTCCCCTCGACGATCACCAGAGGTGTAAGGCCAGTGTAGGAGATCGCTCCCCACACCATGATGCCGGGTATTGGCCCTGTGTGCCTCGGTCGTATGCAGTCCTGATTGTGGCTCTCACCTGCACGGCGCCAAACACGCATACGACCATCATTGGCACCAAGGCAGAAGCGACTCTCATCGCTGAAGACGACACGTCACCATTCGTCCCTCCATTCACGTCTGTCGTGACACCACACGATGCGGGCTGTACGATGTTTGGGCGTGAGCGGAAGACGGCCTAATGGTGTGCGGGACCGTAGCCCAGCTTCATGGAGACGGTTGCGAACGGTCCTCGCCGATACCCCAGGAGCAACAGTGTCCCTAATTTGCTGGGAAGTGGCGGTGCGGTCCCCTACAGCACTGCGTAGGATCCTACGGTCTTGGCGTGCATCCGTGCGTCGCTGCGGTCCGGTCCCAGGTCGACGGGCACGTGCACCTTCCGCCGACCACTGGCGACAACATCGATGTACTGTGGAGACCTTACGCCCCACGTGTTGAGCAATTCGGCGGTACGTCCACCCGGCCTCCCGCATGCCCACTATACGCCCTTGCTCAAAGTCCGTCAACTGCACATACGGTTCACGTCCACGCTGTCGCGGCATGCTACCAGTGTTAAAGACTGCGATGGAGCTCCGTATGCCACGGCAAACTGGCTGACACTGACGGCGGCGGTGCACAAATGCTGCGCAGCTAGCGCCATTCGACGGCCCACACCGCGGTTCCTGGTGTGTCCGCTGTGCCGTGCGTGTGATTATTGCTTGTACAGCCCTCTCGCAGTGTCCGGAGCAAGTATAGTGGGTCTGACACACCGGTGTCAATGTGTTCTTTTTTCCATTTCCAGGAGTGTATTTGCGATATTCTTTCTTGCATTCGCGCGCTGTTTCTGTCGGCGGCGGTGCACAAATGCTGCGCAGCTAGCGCCATTCGACGGCCCACACCGCGGTTCCTGGTGTGTCCGCTGTGCCGTGCGTGTGATTATTGCTTGTACAGCCCTCTCGCAGTGTCCGGAGCAAGTATAGTGGGTCTGACACACCGGTGTCAATGTGTTCTTTTTTCCATTTCCAGGAGTGTATTTGCGATATTCTTTCTTGCATTCGCGCGCTGTTTCTGTCGTATTAATTTATTGACAACGTTTTGGTGATATCCGTCAGCTCCGGCTAGTTGTTTCATGATGTTCAGCTCAGTCATTCTGTCTTCTTCATTCATAGGGACTCTAAAGGCTCTGTCTATCAAAGATCTAAAAGCAGAAAGTTTCTGGCTATTAGGATGGCAGGAATTATTTTGTATCAACACGTCAGTTGTGGTTGGTTTCCTGAATATTTTAAAAACATGCCTACCATTTTGTTTCCTAATACTTAGGTCAAGAAATTGCAGGTACAAATAACTTTTTCAAACATTTCACTGGTTGCTTTTAGTAACTACATTTTTAGCAATTGGCAGGATACCATCATTTCATGAGGTCCTTGGAACGTGTATATGTTATCTGTTTGTATAGACATCTCTGTGACTTCCTTGTTTACTTAAAAGCGTGAGCTCACTCGCGTTTCAGCGTCGTGTTCGGCTACGTGGTGTGTGGTATCAACGAAGACGCACGGGCGGTATCGACGATAGAGGAGAGAGCCATGTGGTTAGATGTTGAACACTATAGGCGACACCATTTTAGAGTTTTTTTTATATTTTGTCGACTGTTTGGAGATGCACCTTGAAAGACACGGCTGCAACAAGGGAAGTAGCCACGATGTTTTAATTTATTATCAATTTTATTGTACCTTGTTCATGTTCCATTTTAGCGAGTTTTAACAGGTTCTTTTACTTTTCATTATTCTGATAATGGAAGCCTGACTTCCGAAACGCGTCAATCTTAGTGTTTTACACTATAAACAAATGGTTGAGCAGATATATTTTTTAACATCTTCAATGCAGTTGGAGTGATATTGGACCCACGATACGACTCTGACACATGACACGTACGTCCATCGATTCATATCCATTGTGCATTCCGATGTACTTGGACATATCCAGCAGGACAATGCGACGCCCTACAGATCCAGTATTGAAACGGAATGGCTTCAGGAACACTCTTCTGAGTGTAAACACTTCAGCTGGCCGCCAAACTCCCCAGATATGAACATTATTGAGCATATCGTAGATGCCTTGCAATGTCCTGTTCAGAAGAGATGTAGAAACGAACGTATATCGCTGGAAAATAAGTTAAACGTCGCTATTTTTGAAACCCTGTGTGCTGTTGTAGCCACTGATGAACATTATTCTGTAGGTTTTTAAAAGTAGTCAGAAATAACTTGGTTCCCCAACACCTACCATAAGCGGTGATCAAATAGTTTCCGTTTGAGGGCGTTGCTGCAGCGAATACGCGACGTAGCGCGATTCCGATTCTGATATGTAAGCACCTACACGTAGATAAGGAATTATTGTGGCATTTGTGTCTTTTCGACATGAGTGCGGCAAATGTGGAAATGTGAAATATGGCGACACTATTACCAAATGCATCCAAAGAAGACCTACCTGCTGTTATTCTCTTCTTGGCTATCGCAGAACAATCACCGTTAGAAACTCATCGGACAACAAATGAAGTTTTGGAGACTGCAAGTCGAAAACCACAGTAGTGCAATGGTAACCAAGGGGTGCAGCACATCTCAAAAGTCGTAACAAAGATGTTCCGCATGCTCAAGTGGCAGATACTCGAGTACTCCTGATCTCTTCCCATACAAATCACGCGTTTACTCGTTTATAAAAGGCCTTGAAGGGGCGACGATTCCTGTCGGATGAGAACGTGCAGCAGGCACGATTTCTTCACGCAGCAGGACATGGTGCTTTAACAAACAAAAATTTTCATCATCGGGTGGTGGTGGGATTGGTGCCTCTATGCTCACGGTGATTTTTCCTAATTGACATACCGATTCTTGGCTGTAAGGCCATTGGACGAAACTTCTTTATCGGCCCTAATACTCGTACATGTTGAAGCGCCAAAGAATCTGGTATAGGCATGCGTATTCAAAGATACAGATATATAAGCAGGCTGAATACGGTGCTGCTGTCGGAAACGCCTATGTAAGACAAGAAGTGACTGGCACAGTTGGTGATCGGTTACTACTGATAAAACGGCAGATTGTCAAGATATAAATGAATTTGAGCGTGGTGTTATTGTCGGCGCACTAGCCATGGGTCACAGTATCTCCGAGATAGCGATGAAGTGGAAATTTTCCCGTACCACCATTTCAGGCATGTACCGTCAATATCAGGTAACCGGTAAAACATCAAATCTCCAACATTGGTGTGGCAGGAAAAAGATCCTGAACGAATGGAACGAACGACTACTGAAGAGACTCGTTCACCGTGCCAGAAGTGCAACCCTTCCGCGAATTGCTGCAGATTCAAATCCGAGTCCTCAACAAGTGTCAGCGTTCGAACCATTGAACGAGACATCATCGAAATAGAACCGAATGCCCACTCGTTACCACTGGTGACTACACAACACAAAGCTTTATGCCTCGCCCTCGGACCCTCAACACCGACATTGGACTGTTTATCATTGCAAATATGTTGGCTGGTCGGATAAGCCTCGTTTCAAATTCTACCGAGCGGAAGGATGTGTATAGGTGGGAGACTGCCTCATAAATCCATGAACCCTGCATGTCAGCAGGTGATTGTTCAAGCTGGTAGAGGCTCTGTAATGGTGTGGTGTGAGACATGGGCTTCTGGTGTGACATGGGACCCCTGATACGTCTAGATACGACTCTGATAAGTGACACGTACGCATTTCGGCAGTTCCAGCAATGTCGGTGTCGACGTGTCCAGGCGAGTGGGTTTTCGGCTCCAAAAGCCCATATCGAATATGTTTCGTTGAATGATTCGCATGCTGGCACTTGTTGACGGCCAATCATTGAAATCCGCAGCAATTTCCGAAAGGGTTGCGTTACTGTCACGTTGAACACTTGTCTTCAGTCGTCGTTGGTCCCGTTGTTGCAGTATCTTTCTCCAGCAACATCGACGTCGGCGATTTGATGTTTTAGCGGATTCATGATATTGACAGTACACTCGTGCAATGGTGGCACGGCAAAATTCCCATTTCATCGCTACCTCGGCGATGCTGTGTCCCATAGCTCGTGCGCCGAGTGTAGCACCACATTGAAACTCTTGATAACCTGTCATTGTAGCAACAGCAACCAATCTAACAACTTTGCCAGCCACTCGTCGTCTTACATAGGCGTTGCAGAGCCAGGTGCCGTATTCTGTCTGTTTACACATCTCTGTATTTGTATACGCATGTTTCAGTGTAGTAGAGCGCAGATGGGGTTCAGAATTCATTTTTTGGCTTTTCAATGTAGTTTGTATAAATTTGATTTCGGGTAATTTCATTTTATTTGCACTTATTGAGTTAAACCTTATGTCTACAGATAACTTTTTGACAGTGAACTGAATTATTATCTACAGGGTATTTATAAATAAGTTACATAATTGTTTAATGTGGCCATCTTTTATAACACGACAAATGTGCAATCTGTAATCCATTTCCTGCCAATTCCAAAAAATGGTTCAAATGGATCTGAGCACTATGAGAGTTAACTTCTGAGGTCATCAGTCCCCTAGACTTAGAACTACTTAAATCTAACTAACCTAAGGACATCACACACATCCATGTCCGAGGCCGGATTCGGACCTGCGACCAAAGCGGTCGCGCGATTCCGGTCTGTAGCGCCTACAACTACTCGGCGACTCCGACCGGCCCTGCCAATTCCTACGAAGCAAGTGTTGATGAGAGGTGACAAATGCTTGTGTAATGGGTTGTCATCACTGTGTCCCGGAAGCAGAGGAATAAACAGTCTGTCATTAATGTAACGTCGTGAGCAGAAGGTCATTCGGGTTACATCAGATGATCGTGGCATGCAGGATATTGTTCCATCTCGTCCAATCCAACTCGGCACTTTACTACAGAGGTACGCGACAACTCCACGTTGAGGCGCGCCATATTCTCGGAAAAGAAATTCTGTTCCCATACCCTGTTGAAACTTAGGCATTATAAAGTATCAAGCATGTATATGTGGGATATGCTACTTACAGTTGCCTGCCGAATTTGTTCAATTGCTGCAATCGACCTACATCATGATACACAACCAGTTTCGATGAAATGATTTCACGAATTTATAACAGTTTGGTAATTGAGAATAGAACTTAATGACATACTGCATTCAGTGCTGTGTCAAACATTTATATTATCAACCATTTTCAGAATAAAAGCTGACCTTGTGCAGGTGATTTACCATATAAACATTCTGTATTGTAACATAGTGACATTTGCGTGTCAAACGACGTGCAACAGTAATTTAAGAGGGATAAGTTTTGATTAATTAACAGTAAAATGAGATCCAAACTGTATTCCAATACTTACATCCGGATAAGTTTATTCGCCCTGTAATGATCTGCAAGGTAAAATAACGAGATATTAATGGCATTTGTCTGATTGGCAGCACTTCCACCGCACGATGACTATCGAACGCGTAGTCGACTGACTCAGCTGGAATTCTGGAAGAAGCCTCACCGCGGCTATGTGTCTTTCATAACATTCGACACTCTTCCCTGAAATTGCTGTCTCATTACTACTCGATGGTCGTGGGAGAGGCCGGGTGCACCTGCCTCGTCGCTGTGAGAGGAACGAGTGGCTATTAAAAGTTAAACAGCCAGAGATGTCCCCGAGCAACAACAAACGACGGAAGACAATCACAAAGGCGGACGGAGACGAGCCCAGCATCCAGACACGGCTGTGGCTCCAGACTCCTCTCATTCCGATGCGCAGCTGGGTCCAGGGGAAGCGGCGCGTGCGTGGACGCTCCCGTAGGTTACGGCCGGAAGGGTCGCACTTCCGCTTCCGCTGGCTGCCGGCCAATTACCAGCCTGCGCAACCATTCCACGTCACGGCCGTGTCCCGCAGCCACTTTACACCCGAGAAACACATCCCCGTTTTTCGTCCTCACTGGTGTGTTTCTGCCTGCGTCAACTCGCCAATCGCCAACCAGTGCGGCGCCAATCAGTCCCGCATTACGAGGCGTGAGCTGAGAGGAGTAGAGTGCCACGTGCAGCTAAAAAATTTGACACACACGAATTTGCAGCATAATACTCGCTGAAGCAAAACAAGCCCCTTGATATGGGGCCGCGAATAAGTCGTTCGCTAGGTAATTGAGAATTTGTTGTTAAGAGCTGCAGCTGACTTAAGCATGAAATGCTGTCCTCGGTGATACAAATGTATTTGAAATGTAAACTTTTAGGTTAAATAACCACCCGATCGGCTTTGAATCTTACTGGCCAGAGGTTTTTTTTCTTACGCATGTAGTATTACAGTACCTGTATGTTTGTGGAGTGGAGTGTAATGTTTGCGCTGTCTCGTGACGATTAGAGAAGCGAGAGGGTGAAACTCGGTGCCACACATAGCCTATACCACGTTAACAACACCAAAGGTGCCGTCAAGCGTAACGTCCCCATCCGACGGATATATCACCATCAACAGTTGTGAGTAGGCTGTTTAGGTTTTTATGTTGGTAACGCCACGTAGCGCTTTATACGAAAATCACTGACTGTGCTGTGTGAAGTCCGTGGCTGGTTTGCATTGTTGGAATATTTGCTATTGTAGTGTTGCACTGTTAGATGTGAACAGCGCGTAGCGTTGCGCAGTTGGAGGTGAGCCGCCAGCAGTGATGGGTGTGGGGAGAGAGATGGCAGAATTTTGAGAGCTGTCATACAATATTTTCAGCGCAACGCAATCTGACTTTCAATAACCCTACAAAAGAATGGCCCTGACTAACAATAACCTATACCTTTCATGAATCACTTACCTCTCAAACATCTTCGTTACTCGAACAACTGCAATACAGTGAGCACCAATACTGCAAGCTAAATAAAAGATCAGTCCATGACATCCAGTCTTACAAATTTACTCTCTCTGATGGACACAAGTCCAGATCATCCGCTCTCAAAACTCTGCCATCTCTCTCCCCACATCCACCACTGCTAGCGGCTCACCTGCAATTGCGCAACGCAACGCACTGTTCACATCCAACTGCCCAACACTACAATAGCAAATATTCCTACAATGCAAACCAGCCACAGACTTCACACAGCACAGTCAGTGATTTTCATATAAAGCGCTACGTGGCGTTACGAACATAAAAACCTAAACAGCCTACTTACACAGTGTCACATGGCATCACGCCATGAGCCACTGCGGAGAGATTTTCTGGCGATCAGGAAATTTAGGGTCTCACGTCTCCTACACTTGCCGGCCAAATACTGGCAGTGAAAATTCTTTCCACCATCAGGTTTCGAACCGGCTTATCCCCGAATCGAATACTACCACACAAGCATGGGTTAGCGACTGCAGCCACGAAAGCAGATTCAGTGACTGGAGTGTAACTTTCTTCTCTGCTGAGTCCCGCTTCGAACTGGATGGGCAGCGGAGACGTGTCTGAAGACGTCCCGGACACCAGTGGGATACCAAGCTGACTGTCGCCCACCATACGGCTCGACAACCAGGAGGGACGGTCTGGGCTGCCATTTATTGGTTGTCATTCGCTGCACTCTCCCAGCGTAGCGGTACGTCGACGGTATTCTACGCTCCGCCTTGTTATCCTTCAAGGCAAGCCATCCTCGACTTACATTACAGCAAGATAATGCCCATTCATCACCGGTGAGAGTTTCTATAGCATGTCTTCATGTATGCTAAACCATTCCTTAGTAAGTAACACCGCCGGATCTCCCCTCAATACAGAACGTTGGGTGCATTATGGAAAGGGCCCTCCAACCAGTTCGGGATTTTGACGATATGACGCGTCATTTGGACAAAATGTGGTAATATCACCGAGAAGGACATTCAACAATACAATAAATCAATGCCAAGCCAAATAACTGCATTCTTAAAGACCAGAGATGGACCAGCCCGTTGCTGGCATGATCAATTTGTGAGGCTCTTTCTCTTGAATCCAAATGTTCTGAACTGTAATCTGTTATTGATCTGTACACATATATGACATCTACCGAGTTCCGCCCCATTCGGAACACAAAATCTCCAAGACCAGCTAAGTTTCACGGAAACTCGAAATTTGGTTCGGACGTCAATGCTTTTAATACACTATTGGCCATTAAAATTGCTACACCAAGAAGAAATGTAGATGATGAACGGGTATTCATTGGACAAAAATATTATACTAGAACTGACATGTGATTACATTTTCACTCAATTTCGGTGCATAGATCCTGAAAAATCAGTACCCAGAACAACCATCTCTTGTCGCAGTAACGGCCTTGATTCGCCTGGGCATTGAGTCGGACAGCTCTTGGTTGCCGTGTATAGGTACAGCTGCCCATGCAGCTTCAACACGATACCACAGTTCATCAAGAGTAGCGATCGGCGTATTGTGACGAGCCAGTTGCTCTGCCACCATTCACCAGACGTTTTCAATTGGTGAGAGATCTGGAGAATGTGCTGGCCAGGGCAGCAGTCGAACATTTTCTGTATCCAGAAAGGCCCGTACAGGACCTTCAATATGCGGTCGTACATTATTCTTCTGAAGTATAGGGTTTCGCAGGGACCGAAGAAGGGTAGAGCCACGGGTCGTAACACATCTGAAATGTAACGTCCACAGTTTAAAGCGCCGTCAGTGCGAACAAGAGGTGACGGAGACGTGTAACCTATGGCACCCCATACCATCACGCGATGACGAATACACACTTCTAATGTGCGTTCACTGCGATGTCACCAAACACTGATTGTTTTTTTTTTCTTCAAATTTTGTGACGCAATGTTTATCAATTGGTTCATTCAGGCACCAGATCGTTTCGCCCATTGCAGCTGCAGTTCCTAAGTTGGTACGTGACATCCAACAGTTATTAAAAGTAATCACAACTTTAATATTTCTTAAATATGGTGCGTTAGTTTTCTATATTCGCTCCAATCTCATTCGTTTATCATTGTTGCAGTTTTTGCCGACAACTAGAAGCCAGTACGTAGGGTCTTGGGCAGTGGCGTTAGGATAAGATTTGACACGCAGTGCCGGGCAACGGATGGCCTGTTGTCAAGTCTTATTTATTTCCTGGAGTGGCTAACTCAGGAGGTTGGCCAGAAAACAGCAGTGCCTGGGAGGATGAGTGTCAGCTGGCAGTCAGTGATAGAGGCACCATTTCGGTGGAGGACAGGGTGGCCGCAGTTCTCATGAGGTTTGGAAGCTACAGGAAACATGGACAGCCAAAAGAAAGCAGAGAGCCAACAAGGTACAAGAAGCAAGTGAGTCTGGTATTCAGGATAAGACGGAGTGACAAATTTGTGTAGCCAACATTGCAGGCAGTATGAGATAGGAACGACTTCTAATTTGCAGGACACATCAGCTGCTGCTCTGGGTTCAAATGGTTCAAATGGCTCTGAGGACTATGGGACTTAAAATCTGAGGTGATTAGTCACCTAAAGCTTAGAACTACTTAAAGTAACCTAAGGACATCACACACATCCATGCCCGAGGCAGGATTCGAACCTGCGACCGTAGCAGCAGCGCTGTTCCGGACTGAAGCGCCTAGAACCGCTCGGCCACAGCGAAAAATCTTTAATTCACACGAAATATTGTACAGGGCGATTGAAAAGTAACTGTACACTCTTCATGGGTGAAAAGTACGTATCAAAATAAGGCTAAAATATTAAGTAAAGTTTTGTCTGGAATTCCTTTATTTCCGAGATATTCAGCAGAGTACTGAACCACGAACAACACACAATTAATTTTTGGTGATTCAAAAGTAATTCTGCACGCTTCATGAGTGTAATGTATGCATCAAAATAAGAATAAAACGTTAAAGTATTGTCTGAAATTGCCTTATTTCCGGATATGCAGTAGAGTAGGGATCACAAGTCCAACGAAAATAACATGAAATTAATTCTTCTTAGAAAACCACGACAAGAAGGAACCCGAAATTCAGTACAACTACACTGTACATTTACCGCGAAACCGTGTTTAAAATGGTGTACTAGTAGATGAAGATAGTGACGTGCTCGACGTCTTACCGCTCTGAGAATATTGCACGCTCCGTTCATCTTATACTGCCCAGTTGCTAATCCATTTTCAGTTCACTGCTATAGTCGTGTTACTTTCTCAGTTGCAATATCGTACACGACTCCTTGAGACGGCCCCAGAGACAGACATCCAGGTGATTAGAATGCGGAGATCAAATGGGTCAAGCAACGGGCCTGCATGACTTATCCACTTATCGGGAAAAGCGACACTGAGATACTCTCTTGCGTCTCGAATGGAATACACATGGGTACCATCATGCATAAACAATAATTTGATTCGTGTAGCGAGGGGGATATCATGAAGCAAACTACCCAATTCATGTCCAAACAAATTTCGGGCTTGCAGCCGGTCGTCGTTCAATACCCATCCAGTTCGAAGCGGGACTCACCGGCCAGTTATCTTCAGGTGAACCGTCGCAGACTAGCGAAAACGTCCTCCGTTCCGCAATATATAGCGTCCTGTAACTATTCTGCGCATGCGTCGAAAACTTGATAGATTAACCACACTACCCGTCGGCAGCGCCCTCGCTGGTGGAATAGCAGATCGCAGTCGCCCTCTGCGTTGCTGTTCGCCACGGCCGTCGACTCACTCTGTCGTCTTCGAGTAGAGGAAATCGTGGAGATGATGGGATTCCATGCACTGTCCAGCTGGTAGCCGCTGTCACGGTTTAACAGATTTTCCACCAGTCGTATTTCTACGGATTCTTTAATATAGGAGTCCCAGAAAGGCGTGGACAAAATCATTGTTTTGTCATACTCCATTGAATTTCCAATGGAAATACAATGTTCAGCAATAGCGGACTTGCTTGGCTGCAAAAGGCGGGTGTAACGTTGATGTTCAGTGCAGCGTTCTTTCACGGTGCGTGTGGTTTGACCTATGTAAGCCATACCACATTGGCACGGTATCTTGTAAATTCCGGCTTTTCGTAGTGACAGATAGTCTTTCACTGATCCCACAATGTCCGCAATCTTCGATGGTGGGTGGAAAACCACTATTATCTGAAGTTTTCGGAGGATTCCTGCTATTTTAAACGAAGAGTTGCCAACGAAGGGAAGAAAAGCTAAAGATTATTCCGGCATGTTCTCCTCTTTATTCACTTCCTGCTTCTTAGTTTTAACTGTTAGTGCCCTGCTAATCTGCCGGATGGAATACCCATTTTTCTAAATACTGTCTTTAGATAGGCGAGTTCGCGTGGTAAGCTATCTAGATCTGAGACAGTATGAGCTCTATGAACAAGTGTTTTAAGCAAACTCATGGTTTGCGAAGGGTGATGGCGACTCTATGCTTGCAGGTACAAATCAGTACGAGTGGGTTTCCGGTAAACTGAATGCCCTACAGAAACATCATTCTTCCTTAGAACCAGGACATCCAAGAAAGGCAGACAACCATCTTTCTCTGTTTCCATGGTAAACCGGATGTTGCTATGAATGGAGTTGAGGTGATGTAGAAACTCCATTAATTTATCTTCTCCATGAGGCCGCACTATGAAAGTGTCATCCACATACCTCCGAAAAACTGTTGGTTTCAGGGCAGCTGATGCAAGCGCTCTCTCCTCAAAATCCTCCATAAAAAGGTTGGTCACCAATGGAAGCTGGGGGCTACCCATGGCGACACCGTCAGTCTGCTCAAAATAGTCTTGATTAAACATAAAATAAGTTGAGGAAAGAGCGTGCCTAAGCAACGCAGTGGTATCAACAGGAAACATGTTACCAATCAGAGTCAAAGAATCTGCTAGAGGAACTTTTTTAAAAAGTAAACTTCATACCCAATTCATCTTCCAAAATCTGCCGATACATTCTGCCAGTCAGGCACTGTGGAACAGTATGCAGTCCCAGTAACCGATTGCGCACTACACCACACAAATGTTCACTGTAAAACGATACTGATGTCCTCTTACTGTAGTTACGAGTATTATTACACGCCCACACGTGCGTATTATGAGTGTTCACGATACCCACAGTGGTAAAGACGCTTCCATCCGTAAACAGTACCAGACGACCGAACAGTGGATTAGCAGCATGGCGTTCGAGTGACCCCAGAGAGAAATTCTCATGTCTAGGGTAGCTTACAGGTGTAGACTCCTGTACCTTTTGCAGGTGAAAATGGTGGAACTGCTGTCTCCATAGAAGGGGCCAAACAGTTGATTGAGCAATCTTTACAATGGCACTTCGTCTACAATTTGCAGGATGTTCTCAACCCTAATCATGTAACACCTACTACAAATGACATTATGCATAATAACTCGGAAATAAAACAACTTCAGACAAAACTTTACTTAAAATTTTAGTCTCATATTGACGTTTACATTACGCCCACGAAGTCTGTACACTTATTTTTGATTCAACCTGTGTATTTCGGGAATAACTGGCTTGCTATCGTGTTTTCAAGACCGAGGAAGGTTGAAACATTTCAAGTGCGATAACTTAATTCGCTCTGCGGAATCAGACTTTTTAATTCATTGAAGAGCAGGTTCTGAACAGTTACCTCAATTCGTAGTTATTATCTCGGTGAGACCACCGCACAGGTGGTTGTGCGAAGTTCGCCCAAGCCGGGTATTGCGGTTTATACAACAATGCTCACCCACTTTCCCACCTGGTGTTCTGTTAATAACACAAGAGACGAATTAATGTTAAGAAATAAGAAAACAACTGGTAGAAAACATAATTATTTGCACCAATACATTCACAACGATACATACATCTTAACACGCAAGGCGAGGTGGAGGAAAGGTAACGAAATAAGAGATAGGTAAGGACGTAAGACAAAAGCCATATATCAGTTTTACAAAAATGTTGCTGTCAACCTTCGACCCATATTAACAGAGATGAAATCGATTTTGTTTTCTCTATCCAAGGAGAAATCTATCAAGACGTTGGGTCATTATTGCCACTACCCAACGTATACGATAAATTTGCGCAAGTATTTTTCATCGGAAATGAAGGAACACGAGCCACAAATATCAGTGGACTGAGACGAGAAGTAGTCCGAAATGTACAGAGGATCTTACACAATACAATCAACTGATTCACATATGCAAAACAGTATTAAACCGAATCCTACAGTTCTACCATTAACAAAGTGCAAGGAAAAACTTTAATGTATTGCGGCATCAGTCTCAAAGACTCCTGCTTATCTCACGGTCAACTATACACCGATTAGGAAATCCGAAACATTTGTAAATATAAACTCCAGATACCAAATGAGAACTGTTCTTTGTAAACAAGTATTATACACTGAAACCGGTACACGTGCCTAATATCGTGTAGGGCGCAGACGAGCACGTAGAAGTGTCGCAACACGACGTGGCATGAACTCCACTAATGCCTGAAGTAGTGCTGAAGGGAACTGACACCATGAATGATGCAGGACTGTCCATAAATCCGTAAGAGTACGAGGGGGTGGAGATCTCTTCTCAACAGCACGCATCCCAGATATGTTCAACAATGTTCATATCAGGGAATTTTGGTGCCCAGCGGAAGTGTTTAAAATTAGAAGAGTGTTCGTGGAGCCATTCTGGACGTGTTGTATGTCGCATTGTCCTTCTGGAATTGGCCAAGTCCGCCGGAATACACAATGCACATGCATGGATGGGAGTGAATACAGGTGAGTAGACAGGATGCTTACGTGCATATCACATATCATTGTCGTATCTAGATGTATCAGGGGTTCCATATCACTCTAACGGCACCCACCTCACGCCATTACAGAGCCTCCACCAGCCTGAATGGTCCACTGCTGACATGCAGGGCCCAAGGATTCATGGAAAAATTCCTGTAGTAGTTGATTTTAGAGCTGCACCTTTTTAGATTGAAGTCAGCTGATAGGTATACCTGCTTAATGGAATTCCTTCTAAGTAAGGAATTACTTTCAGAGGACTTAATGTTTCCAAGTAGAGAAGGAATTAGCATATTTCATCAAAATATAAGAGGTATTAGAGATAAAATTAGTGAACTGCTTATGAATATTGACTCTGACATTATTGGTATATCGGAGCACCACTTAAATAATTTGACAATTCAGAGGCTTCCTTTACCATGATACAGATTAGCTGGCAGTTTCTCAAAACTGACGTGTGTGAATTCCTAAGGGACCAAACTGCTGAGGTCATCAGTCCCTACACTTACACACTATTTAAACTAACTGATGCTAAGCACAACACACACACCATTGCCTGAGGGAGGACTCGAACCTCTGGCGGGAGGGGCCACCCAAACTGTGACATGGCACCTCGAACCGCGCGGCAAGGTTATTTTTCAAAGAGTTCCCTGCAGTGTGGCGGAGAGGCCATGTACAAAAATATACACTCCTGGAAATGGAAAAAAGAACACATTGACACCGGTGTGTCAGACCCACCATACTTGCTCCGGACACTGCGAGAGGGCTGTACAAGCAATGATCACACGCACGGCACAGCGGACACACCAGGAACCGCGGTGTTGGCCGTCGAATGGCGCTAGCTGCGCAGCATTTGTGCACCGCCGCCGTCAGTGTCAGCCAGTTTGCCGTCGCATACGGAGCTCCATCGCAGTCTTTAACACTGGTAGCATGCCGCGACAGCGTGGACGTGAACCGTATGTGCAGTTGACGGACTTTGAGCAAGGGCGTATAGTGGGCATGCGGGAGGCCGGGTGGACGTACCGCCGAATTGCTCAACACGTGGGGCGTGAGGTCTCCACAGTACATCGAAATTGTCGCCAGTGGTCGGCGGAAGGTGCACGTGCGCGTCGACCTGGGACCGGACCGCAGCGACGCATGGATGCACGCCAAGACCGTAGGATCCTACGCAGTGCCGTAGGGGACCGCACTGCCACTTCCCAGCAAATTAGGAACACTGTTGCTCCTGGGGCATTGGCGAGGACCATTCGCAACCGTCTCCATGAAGCTGGGCTACGGTCCCTCACACCGTTAGACCGTCTTCCGCTCACGCCGCAACATCGTGCTGCCCGCCTCCAGTGGTGTCACGACAGGCGTGAATGGAGGGACGAATGGAGACGTGTCGTCTTCAGCGATGAGAGTCGCTTCTGCCTTGGTGCCAATGATGGTCGTATGCGTGTTTGGCGCCGTGCAGGTGAGTGCCACAATCAGGACTGCATACGACCGAGAAACACAGGGCCAACACCCGGCATCATGGTGTGGAGAGCGATCTCCTACACTGGCCGTACACCTCTGGTGATCGTCGAGGAGACACTGAATAGTGCACGGTACATCCAAACCGTCATCGAACCCATCGTTCTACCATTCCTAGACTGGCAAGGGAAGTTTATGTTCCAACAGGACAATGCACGTCCGCATGTATCCCGTGTCACCCAACGCGCTCTAGAAAGTGTAAGTCAACTACCCTGGCCAGCAAGATCTCCGGATCTGTCCCCCATTGAGCATGTTTAGGACTGGATGAAGCGTCGTCTCACGCGAACTGCACGTCCAGCACGAACGCTGGTCCAAGTGAGACGCCAGGTGGAAATGGCATGGCAAGCCGTTCCACAGGACTACATCCAGCATCTCTACGATCGTCTCCATGGGAGAATAGCAGCCTGCATTGCTGCGAAAGGTGGATATACACTGTACTAGTGCCGACATTGTGCATGTTCTGTTGCCTGTGTCTATGTGCCTGTGGTTCTGTCAGTGTGATCATGTGATGTATCTGACCCCAGGAATGTGTCAATAAAGTTTCCCCTTCCTGGGACAATGAATACACGGTGTTCTTATTTCAATTTCCAGGAGTGTAAATATTCCATCTGAGTTCGTAGACTATCACAGCACTGCACTGGGCTAAGCAGATATTTGATTGTTTTGCAAGAACAGTTGAATTTAATGAAAATAAACTAATTTTTGTGGTATATTGGTCCCTTAACTCTGACTTCAGAGCATTTCTGCTCAGGCTAGAGCAGGAAAAACCAGAAATTAGTTATATGTGGTGACTTTAATATTATTTTTTTATGTTTGTGCCAGAGGAAGGATGCTGGTAGATCTCCTAAATTCATATGATCTGATGCAGACGATTTCTTTTCCAACTTCGGTGCTGGGAACTGTAGCACAGCGGTAGACAATATTTTTATTCACTCTTCATTATTAGATGGGCATTCTGTTAGTAAAAGGGTGAAGGCCTTTCAGACCATGATGCACAAATTTTAACACCAAAAAGCTTTTGTGCTCAAACAAATGTCACATATTATTATAAACTACGTAGGAAAGTTAATCCAACAGCAATAGAGAGTTTTTTAGAACTCGTCAAGGAACAAGAGTGGCAGGATGTTTATAGTGCCGATAACATAGATGACGAATGCAAATGTTCCCTCAACATGCTCTATGAGAGTTGCTTTCCATTAGAACGTTCTACACGGGGTACTGTCAGTAAAAGGCAGCCGGGGTGGCTGACTAGTGGGATAAGGATATCATGTAGAATAAAGCGCGAATTATATCAAAATGTTAGAAGTAGTCACAATAAAGCTATAGTTGCCCATTACATACAGCCTTTTAAGGTACTTAAAAATGTTATTAGGAAGCCAAAGAGTATGTGGTGCCCAAATAGAAAAGCTAATTCACGGGATAAAATCAAAACGATATGGTCAGTTGTGAAGAAAGCGTCTGGTCGGCAGCACAAAGTTGACGATATGAAGTCAGTTCATATAAAAAATATTTCTGTTCCTGATAAATCAGCTATACGTACAGTAGTCAACTATCATTTTCTGAGCACTGCTGGTGAGTTAAATAAAAATTCAGTTTTGTGCATGGCATCATATAATTCTCTTGGAAAATGACTTTTCGAGACTGATGTCTGAAATACTCATCTGTGATACAGACAAGGGAGAGATTGAAGACTAAGGATCTCATGGATATCATGGAGTGCCTAGAAGAATTTTAAAGTGCTGTGTTGCACATGTTAGCCCTGCCCTTAACCATATTTGAATTTTTCCTCTATGAGTGATCATTTTCCTGAACGTTTGATGTACTCAGTAGTAAAGCCGCATTATAAAAATGGATAAATCATTAATGTAGAAAATTTTAGGTCTATTTCTATGCCACCAGTGTTTGCTAAGGTTATTGAAAAGGCTGCTTATGTAAGGATAATTGATCGTTTTATATCACATAATTTACTATCAGATTTACAGTTCGGCTTTAGAAATGGTTTAACAACTAAAAATGCTATATTCTCATTTCTCTGTGAGGTCCTGGATCTGTGAAACAATAGGTTTCGAACGCTAGGCCTATTTTTAGATTTAACTAAGGAGTTTGATAGCGTTGATGGCTAAAAATTTCTCCAGAAATTCGACCATTACAGAATATGGGAAGCAGCTCACAACTAGTTCATTTGTTACTTTAAAAATAGACAGCACGAAGTCATTATTCACAGTGTTGAGAATGGCTGTGGTGTGGGGTCTGAGTGGGGTACAGTCAAATGGGTGCCCCAACTATCAGTGTATTTGTATTAATGATATGCCCTCTAGCATTACGGGTAACTCGAAATTTGTAATTTCATGTACTGACACGTTCTATGACCTTGGAGATTTTCTCCTCAATTTCGTCCTAAGGAACTTGACGTGTCAATAAAAAAATAAAATGAGGTTTGCTCCAAAGCCATACACATCCATCCGCTCGATAGAATTTGAAATGAGACTCGTCCGATCAGGCAACATGTTTCCAGTCATCAACAGTCCAATGTCGGCCCAGGCGAGGCGTAAGCCTTTGTGTCATGCAGTACAAGAGTATGCCTTCGGGTCCGAAAGCGCATACTGAGGATGTTTCGTTGAATGGTTCAAAAGCTGACATTTGTTGGTGGCCCAGCACTGAAATCTGCAGCAATTTGCAGAAAGGTAGCACTTCTGTCACGTTGAACCATTCTCTTCAGTCGTCATTGGTCCCGTTCTTGCAGGACCTTTTCCGGGTGCAGCGATGTTGTACATGTGATGTTTTACGGGATTCTGATAAATAGGAACTGAAGAAAATCAGTTGTCAACAGTCAGGTTCCTATGGATGGGTTCCGATAACTTTCTCACATAATAAGATGGGACACCTTCATTTTTTTTTCTGTTACTACCTTGCCAATGTATGGAATTGCGTTGAGGGTGTAATAAGTCTTGGAATCATTCAACATCAAATTCTTAATCAAACATTTGTCCAGCTTTGAAGACATGCATATTCTGACTGGGCATCTGCCACGGAAGCCCATGAGCTGCAGGTCTATTGTACGGTATTCAAAAAGGGTATTTAGGGATTTGCAGTTATCAATAAATTTATTGCATAAGTCCCGAATGGGTGCAAATCTGTCTTTTTTTGTTTTCTTCGCATGCGGTTTGTTTTGTCATCAGACCTTAGACAACCAGTAAAAAACTGAAACCGCCTTTAGGACATTGTACCGCGAAACAGAGTGTTTCCAGATTTAGGAGAGCGAAGTTCTTCTAAATTTGTGTGAGCAGTCTTTACGGCGCAGATATACCAGAGTCCAATGGCAGCTCTTAGCTTTACAATATTTGTAGTGTTGTGGTAACTTTCTGGATTTCCAGCTGAAGAACGTTTGTGAGTAATTTTGTTGTTCGTGTAAGCGACAATCATGTCCAGCATTTCATCTGTCACTAATAATTGCCATGCTTCAATTGAACTAGAAAAAGACCTTGCTAGACCCTTTGGTCCTGGGAGGGGAGTCACTAAATTTATGGACTTAGTTCTTCCTCTCATAGATGGTGTAGTTGAAGACCACTTACAGCCATTCTTATCTAGAAGGATGTTTGAGTTGGAAAAAATACCATTACTATCATCATCGTCTTCTCCACTCTCTTCTGAACCTGATGGTTCCTGTATGTAGACATAATCAGGATCGTCATCAGATTCTAGGCCTCCAAATCAATCGTCTTCCTGGTCCCACTTGTGCATAAGTGCATTAAATATATCGTAGTCTGTTGTGAGTTGTGTATTCATTGACCCTGAAAAATAAAATAAAATAATTTAGGGCTACATTAAAAGGAAACAATTATAAGTTGCACACAATATATATTTCAATATTGGATATGTAACAAATCATTATTTTTAATGTGTATAAATGAG
Organism: Schistocerca gregaria; assembly: GCF_023897955.1. Classification (NCBI taxonomy): domain Eukaryota; kingdom Metazoa; phylum Arthropoda; class Insecta; order Orthoptera; family Acrididae; genus Schistocerca; species Schistocerca gregaria. The sequence goes on along the minus strand of NC_064927.1, from coordinate 405,075,024 downwards.
CTACACGGAACGCACACCGGGGTAATCAATTCCTCACAGACTTTCAGCAATCTTCACAACTTGACACTACCGCAAAAACAATGCAAAAGTTTGAGTTAACATCACATACATTAGGGCAGTGTTACCAACCTAATATACAATAAGTTTCAATAAATTGTAGCCAACGTACCCTTTGTAATAGACAATAAAAATTATGCTACGGTCGCTAGGACCCCAGTGTGTGGTGCGAGGGCTAAAACTGGCGGTGCCCTCTCCGAGACTCGAACCTTGGTCCTTCTGGATAGATAAACTGAGTGCATCCCTGTAACACATGGAAAATATCTAGAAGAAGGAGAGGAATGTTAGGTTAGTGTATTTTATTTATTTTGGTTGAGAAACTGAAGTAAAGTTCAGACCTAATTATGTAATTAATCATAAAGATCGGTCCTAATTACGTAACTATATGCACAGCACTACGGAAGGACTGCCTAAAATCGCTAAAACTGACCATACTATGCAACTGGTATTATCTGCTGGGAAAAACATTTCATTATATCACTCGAAAGTTGTGGAAAATACACTCTAACACTACCCTTCACCTACAAACTAGCGGGAAAAAAAGGTGGAACGGGAGACACTATCTTTATTATTTTCGGTGTAAAATATGCTCAACTGATGAGATGCTCACATTGGACAGATAGGAGTTTAATAGGTGTATTACCTGTAAGCATACGTCTACAGACTGGATCTATCGCTGTATGACATCAGAGTTCACTACAGATGCCTCATCCAACAGATGCGGTAGTCGAAGCCAAAACACACTACTGCAACTGATACAAAATGCTTCACTGTTGTAACTGCATGTTGCAATTGTCGTGAAAAAACCTTCAGTCATTATGAACGGATCATAATGCAACACGTGTACTGGGGAAAATCGGTGTTCCAATAGATTGTATATAATTGAAAATACGTTTTCCTCAATGTACGATCACGAATTGTCGAAATTAGAGGCCATCTTACCTCTCATCACTCCTCCCCCTCCCTCCCTTCTTCCCTCCTCAAAGGCGCGGATATAGATCTTTTGATATTGCCAGCTGCTAATGTTTCTGCTTACCACGCCCTGTTTTGCGGCCTTTCTTCCTTCTGCTTGTGGACAAGCTCAGAATCGCTTCGGCCTTGAGGTGACGGACCTTCGCCAACACAAAAACATGTAAAGCCAACTAAACAATAGGACATAAATGGAATACCATCCCAAGTGCAGCCTGTTCATCTAAAATGTAGCAGCTTCATTTTTTTTCTGTTACTACCTTGCCAATGTATGGAATAGCGTTGAGGGTGTAATAAGTCTTGTAATCATTCAACATCAAATTCTTAATGAAACATTTGTCCAGCTTTGAAGACATGTATATTCTGACTGGGCATCTGCCACGGAAGCCCATGAGCTGCTGGTCTATTGTACGGTATTCAAAAAGGGTATATAGGGATTTGCAGTTATCAATAAGTTTATTGCATAAGTCCCGAATGGGTGCAAATCTGTCTTTTTGTTTTCTTCGCATGCGGTTTGTTTTCTCATCAGATCTTAGACAATCAGTAAAAAACTCAAATCGCCTTTAGGACATTGTACCGCGAAACGGAGTGTTTCCAGATTGAGGAGAGCGAAGTTGTAGTGTTGTGGTAAATTTATGGGTTTCCAACTGAAGAACGTTTCTGACTAATTTTGTTGTTCGTGTAAGCGACAATCATGTCCAGCATTTCATCTGTCACTAATAATTGCCATGCTTCAATTGAACTAGAAAAAGACCTTGCTAGACCCTTTGGTCCTGGGAGGGGAGTCACTAAATTTATGGATTTAGTTCTTCCTCTCATAGATGGTGTAGTTGAAGACCACTTACAGCCATTCTTATCTAGAAGGATGTTTGAGTTGGAAAAAATACCATTACTATCATCATCGTCTTCTCCACTCTCTTCTGAACCTGATGGTTCCTGTATGTAGACATAATCAGGATCGTCATCAGATTCTAGGCCTCCAAATCAATCGTCTTCCTGGTCCCACTTGTGCATAAGCGCATTAAATATATCGTAGTCTGTTGAGAGTTGTGTATTCATTGTCCCTGAAAAATAAAATAAAATAATTTAGGGCTACATTAAAAGGAAACAATTATAAGTTGCACACAATATATATTTCAATATTGTATATGTAACAAATCATTATTTTTAATGTGTATAAATGAGCTACACGGAACGCACACTGGGGTAATCAAGACCTCACGGACGTTCAACAATCTTCACAACTTGACACTACCGCAAAAACAATGCAAAAGTTTGAGTTAACATCACATACATTAGGGCAGTGTTACCAACCAAATATACAATAAGTTTCAATAAATTGTAGCCAACGTACCCTTTGTAATAGACAATAAAAATTATGCTACGGTCGCTAGGACCCCATGTGTGGTGCGAGGGCTTAAACTGTCGGTGCCCTCTCCGAGACTCGAACCCTGGTCCTTCTGGATAGATAAACCGAGTGCATCCCTGTAACACATAGAAAATATCTAGAAGAAGGAGAGGAATGTTAGGTTAGTGTATTTTATTTATTTTGGTTGAGAAACTGAAGTAAAGTTCAGGCCTAATTATGTAATTAATTATAAAGATCGGTCCTAATTACGTAACTATATACACAGCACTACGAAAGGACTGCCTAAAATCGCTGAAACTGACCATACGATGCAACTGGTATTATCTGCTGGGAAAAACATTTCATTATACCACTCGAAAGTTGTGGAAGATGCACTCTAACGCTACCCTTCACCTACAAACTAGCTGGAAAAGAAGGTGGAACGGAAGACACTATCTTTATTATTTTCGGTGTAAAATATGCTCAACTGATGAGATGCTCACATTGGACAGATAGGAGTTTAATAGGTGTATTACCTGTAAGCATACGTCTACGGACTGGATCTATCGCTGTATGACATCAGAGTTCACTACAGATGCCTCATCCAACAGATGCGGTAGTCGAAGCCAAAACACACTACCGCAACTGATACAAAATGCTTCACTGTTGTAACTGCATGTTGCAATTGTCGTGAAAAATCCAGCAGTCATTATGAACGGATCATAATGCAACACGTGTACTGGGGAAAATCGGTGTTCCGAAAGATTGCATATAATTGAAAATACGTTTTCCTCAATGTACGATCACGAATTGTCGAAATTAGAGGCCATCTTACCTCTCATCACTCCTCCCTCTCCCTCCCTTCTTCCCTCCTCAAAGGCGGGGATATAGATCTTTTGATATTGCCAGCTGCTAATGTTTCTGCTTACCACGCCCTGCTTTGCGGCCTTTCTTCCTTCTGCTTGTGGACAAGCTCAGAATCGCTTCGGCCTTGAGGTGACGGACCTTCGCCAACACAAAAACATGTAAAGCCAACTAAACAATAGGACATAAATGGAATACCATTCCAAGTGCAGCCTGTTCATCTAAAATGTAGCAGCACAGCCCTATCGTATGTGGCGCCCCCTAACTAACCTAAGGACATCACACACATCCATGCCCGAGGCCTGTATATGCACTCACAATCTTGTACATGGTACTTGCAAAGCAGTGGAGTGATGATTTAACGATGATACAGAAACTGAGGAGCATTCTACTGTGTAATTTGCTGGTGCAGAAATTATTAAACATCTCGTAAAAGTATTAAAACTGATCACACTATTAGTTGCAGTGCATATAACAATACATCATACCATCCTGTCCAGCGACTGGTATACTGTTAATTACCTCATAATGATTGACTGATACCACCTGGCTGAGATGGAAGGCACCTTGACAGAACATTGTATATCTGATACCTGACGCTGTGGACCATGAGATTTAATGTAGATGTATCACCTTCAGACAGTTGTTTGGTAGTGGTGCTCAATACTGCAGACTCATCCATTTCCGTACGCTGTGATGCCCTCCACATGTTTTTCTTTAACCACTAAGATAACAGCACCTCTTTTCATTTCTACTACTTTGTGCATGTTGTGAACAGCACCTTCCAGCGCTGGTCATCATCAGAACAGTAATCATATACATGACCGCAAAATGAGGAAAATATCCTCTTTGAAATGGAACCTGAGACATCTGCTACCTCGTCACTGTGGAAGATGAGATTTGCTGTACAAGTTATCACCTTCAGATAGTTGTTGGAAACGCTCTACAATGCAGCAAACTCTTCCAGTTTCCATGTGTTGTGATGTTTTCCACGCTTTTGTCACTTAGGAAATATCGCCTGTATGTTTTACTTCCTCCAAAGTGCGTGTTGTGTGAACTGTATAGTTTACACCAAATGAGTTCAGCTTTCTGTAAGAACCAATGAATCAAAACATGTTGGTTTAGCACCTGACACAGACCTAAAAGACAAGGTAGAAAAACAAAGCGTATAACTGTTGGCTGTGTACAAAGCTGCAGTCATATACTACTAGGATGTGTTACAGCTGAAAAACAATGCACAAAGCAGCTTATAAGGGAACAATACAGGGAACCTCTCTTGTGGTCTTCCTCAGGAACAGTTAAGAAAACTTTATGCAGATCTGTGCAAGCAACTTTGAGCGCTGGCCACCTGCTCCAGTGGAGTGATACCTGTTTAAGTAATATTCTCGATGTCAACACGCAGATGTTATTTGTTTTTTGAAGAGAGAGAGAGAGAGAGAGAGAGAGAGAAAGAGACAGAGAGAGAGAGATATGTGATAAAATTTTATAGGAGGGTCTGTAACAGAGGTATAGCTCGTTAAAATTTTGATGCATATAGTTCTCTCAAAATTAGACCAGTGTCGCTCGAAAAACTAATAGAAATCGATATTATCTGTTCTTTTGGAATCATGACTGTTTTTATTAGTACTGTCACAATTGCATCTTTAAAAACAAGTGTTACTGCAAATTCTGTGTTATTTCATAATCCATAACCCCTAATTATGAAGTAGACATCACTTGAATTACAGCTCATTGTGAAACCTAGAAATGATAGTCTGTTTCCCAACATGTGAGTAGATTGCATGATACAGGTTGTGATCATCAAATGGCTTACAAAACTAGAATACAAGAATCTGCTGTGTGATAAGGACTTTGCAGATATGTCGGTAGAGAGTCAAATGTAAGCACACAGACGCTATTTGTTCACAATGAACTGGACGAGAGAGACACAGAAAAACCTTATTGGAGGTTCTATTACAAGACATGCTCTCACGATTTGTTTCATATACACCAGTGTGATGTAGCGTCACTCTGGTAAGACAGGAATTGCCATAGTGTACAAAACAGCAATGTCCTCTTGAATTATAGCTTGTTGCTGTCGATTGTAAAATGATTGGTAGCTAATGGATTGAATGATAGTACTCTCTAATGGTATTCCACGTACCTGAAATGTTTGTAATGCAAATGTGCATATCAGTTTATTTACAGACACTGATTTGAATGTGGGAGACGCTCTCAGGTCATGTTATTTGCCCATCAAGCTGAAAGAAATTGCATAATAAAGGCGTTTTTCCTTCATAGATTAAATTGTCGCTCTTTCTTTACTTTGACGATAATTTAGAAATGACGAGGACATTCTGCGGTATTCGGTAGTTTTCGCTACAAAGTAGTGGAATTCTTTTTCCAAATTTTATGCAACGTGGACATCTACAGGAGCTGTATAGCCCGGCCTCTAAATTTTGGTCATCTATAATTGGCAGCAGTGCACCTCGCTGTATGTCACAGAATAATAAGATATGAATTTTATCGCTGCATCGAAAATAAGAAATATAACACTTCACTCATAAAACTAAAAGAAATTTGATTGCATCTATTATCATGGAAAGAGCACGTTTATTATCGTCACGATTTTATTTTCCTTTTTAATATATGCTCGATTTAATAGATGCCTTTTAATTGATGTGTTAATGTTAAGTACACTACTACAGTGAATTGTTTTCCCCCTCAGAACAGCGGGCACTTGCAGTAGTGGTGTGTGGTCGCTCTAGGCAGCTACCCAGGGGGTGGTGTGGAGGATGGTACTGTATCACTAAATTTTAGATGAACAAACGTGTTGCACTTGGGTAGGTCTTTCATTTATCTCCTGTGGTTTAGTTTGCTTTAAAGACTTTTGTCTTGGTGAAGGAATGTCACCTTAAGGCCATCAGCGACCACAAGCTCATCTGCGGGCAGACTGGTGGTGGGCCCCAAAGCAGAACATGGCACATGGAAGTGGCAGCAGCTGGCCATTTCACAAAGCCTTTACTCCCATCATATGTGGAGGGAGGGAGGGATGGGGGGAGGTAAGAGGGCCTCTAATTTAGGCAGTTTTTGATCATACATTGAGGAGAAAGCATCTTCAACTGCTGTCCATTTGCAGTCTGTTGGAAAGGCGATTTTCCCCGGTACAGGTGTTGTGTTAGCACCCATTCACTGCGACTGATGGCTGTTCTCACGATAAGTCCAACATGTAGTCAGAGCAGTGAAGCATTTTCCATCAATGGTGGTAGTACGTTTTGACTTCGATTACCTTGGCTGCTGGCTGAGGTGTCTGTAGCGAACTCTGGAGTCAAACAGCGATAGATACTGTCCTGTGCTGTATGCTTACAGGTAATACATTCATTAAACTCCTCTCTGTCCAATACTACCTTCTTATCAGCGGAACATACACTCCTGGAAATTGAAATAAGAACACCGTGAATTCATTGTCCCAGGAAGGGGAAACTTTATTGACACATTCCTGGGGTCAGATACATCACATGATCACACTGACAGAACCACAGGCACATAGACACAGGCAACAGAGCATGCACAATGTCGGCACTAGTACAGTGTATATCCACCTTTCGCAGCAATGCAGGCTGCTATTCTCCCATGGAGACGATCATAGAGATGCTGGTTGTAGTCCTGTGGAACGGCTTGCCATGTCATTTCCACCTGGCGCCTCAGTTGGACCAGCGTTCGTGCTGGACGTGCAGACCGCGTGAGACGACGCTTCATCCAGTCCCAAACATGCTCAATGGGGGACAGATCCGGAGATCTTGCTGGCCAGGGTAGTTGACTTACACCTTCTAGAGCACGTTGGGTGGCACGGGATACATGCGGACGTGCATTGTCCTGTTGGAACAGCAAGTTCCCTTGCCGGTGTAGGAATGGTAGAACGATGGGTTCGATGACGGTTCGGATGTACCGTGCACTATTCAGTGTCCCCTCGACGATCACCAGAGGTGTACGGCCAGTGTAGGAGATCGCTCCCCACACCATGATGCCGGGTGTTGGCCCTGTGTGCCTCGGTCGTATGCAGTCCTGATTGTGGCGCTCACCTGCACGGCGCCAAACACGCATACGACCATCATTGGCACCAAGGCAGAAGCGACTCTCATCGCTGAAGACGACACGTCTCCATTCGTCCCTCCATTCACGCCTGTCGCGACACCACTGGAGGCGGGCAGCACGATGTCGGGGCGTGAGCGGAAGACGGCCTAACGGTGTGAGGGACCGTAGCCCAGCTTCATGGAGACGGTTGCGAATGGTCCTCGCCAATACCCCAGGAGGAACAGTGTTCCTAATTTGCTGGGAATTGGCGGTGCGGTCCCCTACGGCACTGCGTAGGATCCTACGGTCTTGGCGTGCATCCATGCGTCGCTGCGGTCCGGTCCCTGGTCGACGGGCACGTGCACCTTCCGCCGACCCCTGGCGACAACATCGATGTACTGTGGAGACCTCATGCCCCACGTGTTGAGCAATTCGGCGGTAAGTCCACCCGGCCTCCCGCATGCCCACTATACGCCCTCGCTCAAAGTCCGTCAACTGCACATACGGTTCACGTCCACGCTGTCGCGGCATGCTACCAGTGTTAAAGACTGCGATGGAGCTCCGTATGCCACGGCCAACGGGCTGACACTGACGGCGGCGGTTCACAAATGCTGCGCAGCTAGCGCCATTCGACGGCCAACACCGCGGTTCCTGGTGTGTCCGCTGTGCCGTGCGTGTGATCATTGCTTGTACAGCCCTCTCGCAGTGTCCGGAGCAAGTATGGTGGGTCTGACACACCGGTGTCAATGTGTTCTTTTTTCCATTTCCAGGAGTGTATTTTACACCGAAAAAAGTAAAGATAGTACCTCCCACTCCACCCTTTTCAACCGCCAACTTTTAATAGAAGGGTAGAGTTTAATTGGACCTGCCACTAGTTTCAAGTGGTATTGAAACATTTTACTCAACATGGTAACGCCACTTGAATGGCATCATCAATTTTAGCTATTTCAGGCAGTCCTTGTATGGTGCTATGCATATAGCTGTCTAATTAGTACCGACCTTTATGATTAATTACGGAATTAGGACCGATCTTTACTACAGTTTCCCAAACAAAATGAAGAAATTACACTAACCTGACGTTTCTCCCGCCAATTATCGGGTGGGGGATTGTGTGGGTCGTCAGAGCAGCCCTGGGACAAAGAAATTCCCACCAAAATTCGGTATTCCCGATGAAATTCTCAATTCCTAGCAAAATTCGAAATTCCGGGAGCAGGGGCAGGGGCGGGATACCCATAAGCAGTGTGAGGGAAACACATGATGTCCTCTGTGGGTAGGGGATGGGGGTCAATTAATTGACCACTTTAATTAACTTTCATATTAATTTGATATCAAAATTGTCCACATACTGTCATTAAGCTACTATTCTTGCATCATCTGCAATCAGATATCTTTGATACCTTGCCATACACCACAGGATCATCAGCAAACAATCGCAGATAGCTACCCAACCCGTCAGCAGATCATTTATGTTTACAGAAAATAACAGCGGTCATATCACATGTGCCTGGGACACTTCTGACGATACTCTTGTCTGTGTTGAACACCCGCTTTGGAGGACAATATACTACATGTACATCTACATGGATACTCTGCGAATCACATTCAAGTGCCTGGCAGAGGGTTCATCGAACCATCTTCACAATTCTCTGTTTTTCCAATCTCGTATAGCACGCGGAAAGAATGAACACCTATATCTTTTCGTACGAGCTCTGATTTCCCTTATTTTATCTTGGTGACCGTTCCTCCCTATGTAGGTCAGTGTCAACAAAATATTTTCGCATTCGGAGGAGAAAGTTGGTGACTGGAATTTTGTGAGAAGATTCCGTCGCAACGAAAAACGCCTTTCTTTTAACGATTTCCAGCCCAAATCGTGTATCATTTCTGTGACACTCTCTCCCATATTTCCCGATAGTAAAAAACGTGCTGCCTTTCTTTGAACTTTTTCGATGTACTGCGTCGTTCATATCTGCTAAGGATCCTACACCGCACAGCAGTAATCTAAAAAAGGACGGACAAGCGTAGCGTAGGCAGTCTCTGTAGTATATCTGTTACATTTTATAAGTGCCCTACCAATAAAACGCAGTCTTCGGCTAGCCTTCCCCACAACATTTTCTATTTATTCCCTCTAACTTAAGTTGTTCGTAATTGTAATACCTAGGTATTTAGTTGAATTTACGGCTATTAGATTAGACTGATTTATCGTGTAACAGAAGTTAAACGAGTTCCTCTTAGCACTCATGTGGATGACCTCACACTTTCGTTATTTAGGGTCAACTGCCACTTTTTGCACCATTCAGATATCTTTTCTAAACCATTTTTCTGTAAGTTTTGATCTTCTGATGACTTTATTAGTCGATAAACGACAGTGTCATCTACAATCATCCAAAGACGGCTGCTCATATTGTCTCCAAAATCGTTAATATAGATAAGGAACAGAAAAGGGCCTATAACGCTACCTTGGAGAACGCCAGAATTCACTTCTGTTTCACTCAATGATTTTCCGTCAATTACTACGTACTGTGACCTCTCTGACAGGAAATCACAAACCCAGTCACATAACTGAACGATATTCCATGAGCACCCAATTTCACTACGAGTTACTTGTGTGGTACAGTGTCAAAAGCCTTCCGGAAATCCAGAAGTACGGAATCGATCTGAAATCCCTTGTCAATGGCACTGAACACTTCGTGTGAATAAAGAGCTAGCAGTGTTTCACAGGAACGATGTTTTCTATACCCATGATGACTGTGCGTCAATACACCGTTTTCTTCGTGGTGATTCATAATGTTCGAATACGATACGTGTTCTAAACTCGTGCCGCATATCGACGTTAACGATTTGGTTTGTATTACTTAAGAAGTTTGCGGGGTACCGTATCAAATGCTATTCAGAAATTAGGAACATGGAATCTACCTGTTTCCCTTCAGTCACAGTTCGCAGTATTGGAAAAGGGGAAGCTGAGTTTCCCACGAGCGATGCTTTCTTAAACTGTGGATCCGTGGACTTAAGCTTTTCAGTCTGTAGGAAATTTATTATGTTCTACCTCAGAATATGTTAAGGATATTGATCTGTAATCTTATGGGTCCGCACTTGTACACTTCTTATACAAAGGAGTCACGTCTGGTTTTTTCAGTCGCTTGGGACTTTGAGCTGAGCGAGAGATTCGCGATAAATGCAAGTTAAGTAAGGGGCCAATGACGCAGACTACTCTTTGTAAAATCGACCTGGGATTTCATCTGGACCTGGCATCTCATCTGTTTTCAACTCTTTCAGTTGTATTTCTGCTGAAGGCTTGTTTGTTACTTTGCCATTCATACGGGACTTTGTGTGATTTTCAAAAGACGGTATGTTTGTACGTTTGTCCTGTAAGAACGCTTTCTTAATCGCGAAATATAAAACTTCAGCTTTCGTTGCTATCTTCAACGTCCACACCAGACTTGTGAATGAGTGCCTGGATGGAAGCATTAGAATCGCTAATAACCTTTACCTGTAGTCAATTGAGTTCTCCTTAGAACTGAGAGTGCAATATCCTTTGCTTCCTCAGCGTTTTCCGAATTTCGTCGCTGGTCCTCAATGGGCCTTTTCCGTCCTTAATCCGCTTAGCAGGCGCGTGTTTGTTAAGAGCACGATTTATAATCTGTTTAATCTTTGCTCTTAATTGCTCGGTGTACATGATACTGGACTAAATGATTGCAGTTCATTGCCTAAGTGAGGTGCTAAGTACTGCTTACCTGCTCTGTGTAGAAGAAACCACCTCCTTTCCTTCTTGACTGATTGATTTACTTTTGTCCTCACAGACGCGTGAATTAGGTTTTTTGCACACACAATATTCTCGCGTACGGCACAAGAAAAGTTTATATTAGAGTACAAGTCATTTGTTTTCATTTCACTTAACATTAACAGTTACCATTTGCAACGGGTTTTATTTGTAGGGAAATCTCGTGAATATAAATCTGAAGGTGCTATAATCTTGCATGACAATTCCAGTCTTAGTTTAGCATATTTTGTTTACGGAATACTGTAGACAGTTCTTAGATCATAGTGAATGTTCAGTCTAGGGATAACTAAACACAGGCGTAGCATTCAGTGTCTGTGCATCGTTTTCTCTTTTTAAAGGACCTTTTATATATCTGTTGATCGTTAAGAACATAGGCATCTGAATCACAAAACCGTCTTACTTCACCATACCGTCTCACATTACCAAACCGGGCAGCCGACTGTTTGAACTGCACCATGCTTCCACAAGGTGATGGATACACGCATCCCATTGATTTTGTGAACGTTCAAGATGAGTCTATCACCAGCAATTCACAGTTCTTGGTATTATTCACTGGCCGAAGCGAAGACTCGTCTTGTGACTGCAGTTGTTGCTCGCTTCCGCAACGCCCCACCGCTGGTAAGAGAAATGTACTTCGTAGTCGCATAGTTTATTCGTAGTGCGACAAAGTAACTTCGCACCACCACCTATCACTATTTCGCTGTTCATTCATGACAAACCGTCTTAGAAGCACATAACACAATTAGTTGCCAAGAGTGAATCAACCAAATTTATGCCCTCCTCCTCGCCATACTCATAGAACATTTTATAGACGTATAGACCTCGCTGATTAGTAGCTGCCTACTAATTATCCAAGTGTTCGTCTGATGCATCCACGTTGCGTTACAGTATTTTATACATTTACAGTTTTATTTTTCTGTACTGGGACATCATCCGGGTGATCGGAGTATTAATATTTCATACTTCAGTTCCGCGTAGATGGGAACATAGTTTAGTGCATATAGTGTACTCGTCAGCTTTACTGAGCAAAACAATACCAGTCCTTCATTGATTTAAAAGTGAAGGCAATTAATTCCCAGCACACGAACGAAAGTGCGCAAAAATCGGTCTTATCAAAGCAACCAAAGAACGAAAATTCTAGCCTCGGAGCTTACCGACAGAAAAAATACAAATAAAATCTAATTATTTGTGGCTTCTACACGAGATTTCGTAGTACCACTTATTTACTCACTCGTCTATCAAGATAAGTAGGGAAAACCAGTGTAAACTCATTTCATCTGGTTATTTCCAGTTAGCATTTTTAACCGTTTCTTTCATCTTTCACTTACATATTACTTGATAGTCTAATAACTGTTCAAGTGTCTCATTATTTATTTGCTGACTACAAATTTATATGTACATATTTACATAACTCATGGAAATAAGAGACTGTTCAATTAACATTATCTTAACACCTCAAACAGAGACATATTCGTGATAGACTAAGCATCATATTAAATTTTCTTAGCTATTAATACAAACTGATAAAGTCCTTATTACTTACTCCCCCCTACATACAGGACTGAAGATTACTCAGTTATTGTATTCCTATAATACCAACAGACCGTCATTCACTCATAACTTTTCTTTAGTAGGTGATAGTTGTAATTTAATGCTATGTAATGCTATATTTGTATTTTGTAGGTAGAGCGCAATTTACTCCTAGTAACTGTAATGACTGGAGTTTCTTTCAGTTCTTGATTACATCATCAACGCAACTTCTTTATTGTCAGAGTTCATTATAAATACTTTTAAGGCTTTTGTCTGTTAACATGAGGTAGTTTCTTATATATATATTAGACAAAGAGATCCTAATATCACTACAAGATCGCATTCCATTAATTTAATTACTCCGACTGTTCTTGGTTCTGTATTCTCACCATTACGTGGTAAGAGGCTTCCTTGGATCTATAGTGTGCAACTGGAATATTTTCGAAAAGGGTTGTACATGAGCAGAACTTGAAATTTTAGGATCAAGGCTCAAGACTAGAGTATTCACATTTATTGTATCAGCAGACACAGTTAAACTTGGATCAGTATAGGCTTTTCTTACTGCATCACTGATTCATTCAGACTTCTGAGACTGTTAGCATCTGTCTTTTAACTAACATGGATAGGTAATCTTACCTGTTCTACTCTAGACAGCATCTATTTCATCACATACTCATTTTACAAACATCTTTAAATGCCTGTTTACACATCCATCAGTAAATCACATTCTTTATGGAATGTCGACCCACTCGTCCCTTCCCAGCATTCCATACTTTGCCTAACCTACACCTGAATTCATATTTTACAAAGTCATCCTAAAAATAATAATGGTCTTATTCCTACCCTAACTTACCACATTCTAGTTACTCATAAAATCTCATTGTTACTAACATAGTAAAGTATAACCAAAGTATCTCAGAGATAAAGAGATCATTCATATTATAGCAATTAGAGAGCAGGTCTTCATTTTTTATTTACCTTGGTTCAGTCATAGTTTGAATATATTCAGTGGTGATTAATTTAGCATATAAAATGCAGTTCCTGAGCCTGTTGTTTGCTTTCCACCTTTTAATGATTTACATGTACTTCTGAAAAACATTTCTTAAGGTCTTTGTGCGAATAAAGTTCTTTGACACATCTTTTCAATAGTGGGATATGCAAACAAGTAACAGATTAAAATTTAAAACAATAGTCATTGATGGTATAAAATACATAACTACACTCCTGGAAATTGAAATAAGAACACCGTGAATTCATTGTCCCAGGAAGGGGAAACTTTATTGACACATTCCTGGGGTCAGATACATCACAAGATCACACTGACAGAACCACAGGCACATAGACACAGGCAACAGAGCATGCTCAATGTCGGCACTAGTACAGTGTATATCCACCTTTCGCAGCAGTGCAGGCTGCTATTCTCCCATGGAGACGATCGTAGAGATGCTGGATGTAGTCCTGTGGAACGGCTTGCCATGCCATTTCCACCTGGCGCCTCAGTTGGACCAGCGCTCGTGCTGGACGTGCAGACCGCGTGAGACGACGCTTCATCCAGTCCCAAACATGCTCAATGCGGGACAAATCTGGAGATCTTGCTGGCCAGGGTAGTTGACTTACACCTTCTAGAGCACGTTGGATGGCACGGGATACATGCGGACGTGCATTGTCCTGTTGGAACAGCAAGTTCCCTTGCCGGTCTAGGAATGGTAGAACGATGGGTTCGATGACGGTTTGGATGTACCGTGCACTATTCAGTGTCCCCTCGACGATCACCAGAGGTGTACGGCCAGTGTAGGAGATCGCTCCCGACACCATGATGCCGGGTGTTGGCCCTGTGTGCCTCGGTCGTATGCAGTCCTGATTGTGGCGCTCACCTGCACGGCGCCAAACACGCATACGACCATCATTGGCACCAAGGCAGAAGCGACTCAGGAGCAACAGTGTCCCTAATTTGCTGGGAAGTGGCGGTGCGGTCCCCTACGGCACTGCGTAGGATCCTACGGTCTTGGCGTGCATCCGTGCGTCGCTGCGGTCCGGTCCCTAGTCGACGGGCACGTGTACCTTCCGCCGACCACTGGCGACAACATCGATGTACTGTGGAGACCTCATGCCCCACGTGTTGAGCAATTCGGCGGTACGTCCACCCGGCCTCCCGCATGTCCACTATACACCCTCGCTCAAAGTCCGTCAACTGCACATACGGTTCACGTCCACGCTGTCGCGGCATGCTACCAGTGTTAAAGACTGCGATGGAGCTCCGTATGCCACGGCAAACTGGCTGACACTGACGTCGGCGGTGCACAAATGCTGCGCAGCTAGCGCCATTCGACGGCCAACACCGCGGTTCCTGGTGTGTCCGCTGTGCCGTGCGTGTGATCATTGCTTGTACAGCCCTCTCGCAGTTTCCGGAGCAAGTATGGTGGGTCTGACACACCGGTGTCAATGTGTTCTTTTTTCCATTTCCAGGAGTGTATTCTCACCAATACATTTACAACGTTACATACATCTTAACACACAAGGCCAAGTGGATGACAGGTAACGAAGTAATTAATAGGTGAAAGTTTTCAGGCAAAAGATAAATATTAGTTTTTCAAAGGTGTTCCTGTCACTCACTCTGTTCCTGCGAAGTTTAACTGATACAGTTTTCATGATTTTTCGTTTTAAGCCTGCAATTTCTTTTCTGATGATAGATAACATATTCTACAGCCAGACTACTATACCAGCTCTAAAATTTCATTTAAACAAGAAAGTGAATAAAAAATACCGTTGTCGTCCATGCGCTCAGGTATAGTGTTGTGCTTATTGAGATCTACAGAAAATTTTGGCAGTGTAGACACCTATGTCTGGCTGCATTTGTGCTAAGATCTGCTGGTTATCATATTGTCATAACAGTGTGGCTGTTACCTGGCATTTTTAGTAGGATAGAATTTTGTGCGAATTGTATCCTAAGGGTGCGTCTTATTTCATTACCAATTGTTCTTAAGTGATTTTCCTCTCTCACTTCTGTTGCTAGTCTTGTCGAGTTTCTGATCTAAAGGGTGCATAAAAAAAATCATCCGATAAAAAAAATAATAACTATTATCTTATTTGAGATATGTGCGTGAAGAATGTAATGTTGAAAGGAGCAAACTCTCGAGTTTTACTTGGCTTCCGCTAGGTAGTAGCAGTGTGCATCCACTTCAGTTCTAGTAAAAATGATGTCGGGTCAACAGATAGCGTTTTGTGTTGTGCATTTTGTGCAGTACGGATCAGTAATAACTGTTCACCATGACTGTCGTACTAGCACAGCATAGTACAGTACAGCACAGAGCAATAGAGAATGGCGTGAACAATTCCGAGATACAGGTTGTTTATGTAAAAGCAATTGTCGTGCCGTCCCCGAGTATCTAACACAGACCTCGAACACATCTGTCACAGTTTCACCTGTAGTTCGCAGAAATTCGTTAGCCATGCAGCTCGACTGTTCAACATGCTCCCGATGTCCATATGGCGTGTTTTGCGTCGACGTTTATACATAAAACCATCCAAAATTCAGCTACTGTAAGTTGTTCGTGAAGGTGACAAACAACAATCTAGTTCTTGGCAAGATTGAGGATGATACTTAGTGTTTAGTGACAAGGCCACATTTCATTTAAATGGAAAGGTGAACAGTTATTATGTGAGAATATGGGATACGGAAAAAACACATGAAATTGTAGAACATGAGAGGGACTTTCGAAAATTTAATGTGCAGTTTCACTGGAAAAGTGGTAAGATCCATATTTCTTTGCCGAGATATGCTCGATATGGTTGAGAACTTCCTTTTCCTCGCACTAGACCAAATGATTCAGCCTTACATTACTGGCCTTCAAGGTCACCGGACCTGACTGCAAGTGATTATTTCTTGTGGGGGTTTATAAAAGACTCTGTTTATGTGTTTCTGTTACCAACAACAATGAATGAACTGAGACGTTGCATTGCAGCAGCTGTGGAAGCAATAACTCAAAGCCATGTTCACGGCAGTGTAGAAACAATTTGAATACCTATTGACATTTGCTGTGCATCTCAAGGGGGCATTAACACCAATGAAAAGTTATGAAAAAAAAAATTTTTTTAGTTTCCCGTTCATGATAAGACATAATTCATTGTATATATTCACTATTTTCAGAAATAAATATGTGCCAAATCGTATGATTCTTTTTGATACAGCCTGTAATTTCCTTTGTCCTAAGGGCAGCCTTGTATAGACGATTTCTGTGAACTTTAAGTATCTATTTTCGATTGTCTCTTGTTGATTACTCTCAATAACACCTACGCGTGTTTCAACTAGACATTCCAGTCGATGCTCAGATTGAAAGCGAGCGTAGTGCTCGATTGCATAGAATAAGTCTCAATCAATTTAAGTTTATGATGTGGTTAAAAATTTCGTCAATTAAGATATCACCTAATAACTGGGATGTTATCTCCCTGGCTAGCACTTTGTTAGGTTCAGTTTTAAAACACTGGTGTTAACATAAATAATATAATAAAATTCCAAGTAATCAAATAAGATTACTCTGAGGGAAGCAGACTAAAGGTTGGACGGGTTGCACAAGTAACGTTACCGAACACAATTTAAAAACCGTTTAATACTTATGCGTGAATAAAATCATAAGTAACTTCAATTACAAAACAATAATCACCGAAGGAATGCTTCTTATTGTTTTGTACTACGGGAACTATTTCAGGAACTATTCCTTAACGCGTGAGTAAATCCTCAATTGGATATAAGGAAAGATTCGTTTGATCTACAGGAACACGCACGTTCATCCCAGAATACACACACGGAAAGA
Organism: Schistocerca gregaria; assembly: GCF_023897955.1. Lineage (NCBI taxonomy): Eukaryota > Metazoa > Arthropoda > Insecta > Orthoptera > Acrididae > Schistocerca > Schistocerca gregaria. The sequence goes on along the minus strand of NC_064927.1, from coordinate 405,057,614 downwards.
AGAGACCATAAAGATGAATGTTTACACGAGATTAAAACACGGCTGCCCAGAGGAAAAACATTAGCTGCACCCATCAACCACTTGCTCCGCACCTCACGTAGAAATTCTCCACTTCGGAAGTAGAAAAAGAAAATGAAAAATAAAAAAACATAAATATACAAGATGGGCGCAAATCATCATAGAATTCGAAATTTAAGCTGAACAACACGCTGAGTCCATGAGTCCAATAACATGCTTACATGAATTATAACTCTGAGCTGAAGGTTCTACACGCTGCAGAAAGATAAGTAGTCTAGGTAACCAACACAAAGAAACAACGAACTCACTAAATGAATTTAGGATTGAAACGTGGAAAAAGAATTACTATATGTCAAATGGATAACACATACACGACGTATTCACACATACTCATCCTAATTGGACCAAGCACTCCCCCATCGCCATGTAGCGGTAGAACAGAGAGTCGCATTAAGTAACTGAAGTATTGGTAAACATTATGCCACAGATAATACGTCGTGATTTACCATGGATATACTTCCGAGAAGCACATTAGCATGTCATTCTCAGCAAAATTTTTAATATGAAGACTATCTAAACGTACAGAATGAGAGATGACCCGAGCAGACTACCTCACCTTCCGATGGCCAAGCAAACAATGACGTTCCACGCTACTGGACAAAGGTACGCAGGTAGTAGGGCAAACAGGTAGAGACAATACGTTACAGCGAGCGAGGTGCGGCAGTGGTTAGCGCACTGGACTCGCATTCGGGAGGACGACGGTTCCATCCCGCATCCGGCCATCCTGATTTAGGTTTTTCGTGATTTCCCTAAGTCGCTTCAGGCAAATGCCGGGATGGTTCCTTTGAAAAGGGCACGGCCGACTTCCGTCCCCATCCTTCCCTCATCTGATGACACCGATGACCTCGCTATCTGGTCTCCTCCCCCAAAAACAACACCAACTAAATACGTTACGGCTGCCAGTACTAACTTATACAATAGCTGCTGACCAGTCTCCTTAATGTCTCTTTAGTCTAGCAAGAAGATACTTAGTCCCTAAGGAAAAGTTTGTTAAACTGTCACTGTCGCCCAAAGAATCTCTGTCCAAGAACCAAAGTACCCGGAAGCATCTTACAGAGGAATTCTCACGCCCTCTCTGGCAGATGAGATAAGGCATAAAAAACGTAAACACAGAAATACAGTACAACATTAGAAAGTAATCAACGGGTGGAAAAAGGAAACACGCGACCGTAAATAAACCTGGTATCCAATAGATGTATGAAGTGTAAAGCATAAACTGAGATATGGCCATATTTTTCCATTAAGATGTCATTGTGGCTGTCTCGTGAAGCACTCTGCTGCTCAACCTTCCGTCCAGAATCGAAAACGCAGACGTATCGACCGGTGAAGGTGCAACTAAGTACATAAATGCTGAATGTAGTTCAGTAGCGACAATGGAACGCCTCACATTGACAGGTTTCTAGCTGTGTCTTGGAGCTTTTTTGTGTTGGGTTTAGTTGGTTTATTCATGGATATTGTGTCCTGAGACACTCTGTCTATTTTATTTTTCTTGCCCTTCTTTCCTTCTTTTATATTTATTTGCTATTTCTTGCACCCATTGTTCCTATAAAGCCAAAATTATCTGAAGGGGAAGAATTTAATCGTATGGCATGTTACACTAGATATTTAATAAGTATTTATGGACTAAACACTGGTCATTGTACTTGCTTATGCCATCAGATTCATTGAATAATGTTACCAATAAATATTTTAAAACTTCTTAAGTACTGAAGAATTTAAGCACTCGCAATCATCCGCCCCCCCCCCCCCCTTTCACCAGTCAATGTACGCTCCTACCGTTTTCTGTGCAACATTAGTAGTTCGAACTCTGAAAGAGCTAAACCACATTACATGCTCATAACGAGCAACTGCTTCTATTAATTACTTTTTACACTTGTTATGCACGTTTATTGCGCTTGCAGTTCTCGAGTAATTTTCCTTCTCTACTACATTCTTGATGTAAATATAAGAATTTCATATTTTCTTCTAACGTGAAAAATTCTTCCAGCAATTTGAGACACCTGTTTACTGAGAAAAATCACAGTAGTTGCTACCTAGTTCCTAATTTGAGATGCACTGGTGCGTCCCGCGCTCTGCTCCTCAGATAATACGCCCTCTCACCGGAGCCACTTAACTGCGAAATTTAATTTCGGTCCTTTTGCTTTTATGTACACAGTTACCACGTGAAATTAATTTTGAAGGGCGTGCACAGAACGTTATTAAATTTTAAGAACAGCAAACGAGAGTTATTGAAAAATGATCAAATTAATTACAACGCTACATTTTAATAATATCCCTCCTCACAGCCATTCAGGCAGCAATGCCGACGTCTTTGTGTAAGTGAATAGCGATACAACTGGGTTCAGGCCTTCAGCTCTAAGTTCCTGTTTTGCAGCGTATGTATCACATATTGTCTGATGAAACGAATTTTATAGATTACTTTTAGGAAGAAAAGTGGCAGAAAGTATAAAAGGGTACTCTCTTAGAGTTTCAATGCTGCCAGTTATTCAGAAACAAGCAAACGTTTTGCGGTTAAGATATCCAATAAAACCCTAGAACACTTTATTGTGGCCCTCATATGTAATTGTTTCAGTGAAACAATTATGTTGTTGTTGTGGTCTTGAGTCCTGAGACTGATTTGATGCAGCTCTCCATGATACTCTATCCTGTGCAAGCTTCTTCATCTCCCAGTACGTACTGCAACCTAAATCTTTCTGAATCTGATTAGTGTATTCATCTCTTGGTCCTTCTCTACGATTTTTACCCTCCACGCTGCCCTCCAATACAAAATTGGTCATCCCTTGATGCCTCAGAACATGTCCTACCAACCGATCCCTTCTTCTGGTCAAGTTGTGCCACAAACTTCTCTTCTCCCCAATCCTATTCAATACTTCCTCATTAACTTTAAATGCGAACATTTTTAGGTTAGGCTTTACCGTGACTGTTATTGACATTAAATGAAACAATAAGTTTACTGTTACCAGTCACAGTGACTGGTAACAGTAAACTTATTGTTTCATTTAACCTCCTCATTAGTTATGTGATATACTCATCTAATCTTCAGCATTATTCTGTAGCACCACATTTCGAAAGCTTCTATTCTCTTCTTTTCCAAACTATTTATCGTCCATGTTTCACTTCCATACATGGCTACACTCCATACAAATACTTTCACAAAAGACTTCCTGATACATAAATCTATACTCGACGTTAACAAATTTTTCTTCTTCAGAAACGCTTTCCTTGCCATTGCCAGCCTACATTTTATATCCTCTCTACTTCGACCATCATCAGTTATTTTTCTCCCCAAATAGCAAAACTCCTTTACTACTTTAAGAGTCTCATTTCCTAATCTAATTCCCTCAGCATCACCCGATTTAATTTGACTACATTCCATTATCCTCGTTTTGCTTTTGTTGATGTTCATCTTATATCCTCCTTTCAAGACACTATCCATTCCATTCAACTGCTCTTTCAAGCCCTTTGCTGTCTCTGACAGAATTACAATGTCATCGGCGAACCTGAAAGTTTTTATTTCTTCTCCATGGATTTTAATACCTACTTCGAATTTTTCCTTTGTTTCCTTTACTGCTTGCTCAATATACAGATTGAATAACTTCGGGGAGAGGCTACAACCCTGTCTTAACCTTTCCCAACAACGTAGGTTTGCCTTTGCTTAATCTGTCTTCTAAGATAAGTCGTAAGGTCAGTATTGCCTCACGTGTTCCAGTTTTTCTACGGAATCCAAACCGATCTTCCCCGAGGTCGGCTTCTACTAGTTTTTCCATTCGTCTGTAAATAATTCGTGTTAGTATTTTGCAGCTGTGGCTTACTAAACTGATAGTTCGGTAATTTTCACATCTGTCAACACCTGCTATCTTTGGGATTGGAATTATTATATTCTTCTTGAAGTCTGAGGGTATTTCGCCTGTTTCGTACATCTTGCTCACCAGATGGTAGAGTTTTGTCAGGACTGGCTCTCCCAAGGCCGTCAGTAGTTTCAATGTAATGTTGTCTACTCCGGGGGCCTTGTTACGACTCAAGTCTTTCAGTGCTCTGTCAAACTCTTCACGCAGTATCGTATCTCCCATTTCATCTTCATCTACATCCTCTTCCATTTTCGTAATATTGTCCTCAGAAACAACGCCCTTGTATAGATAGACCTTTCTGCTTTCCGTTTTTGCTTAGAACTGGTTATCCATCTGAGCTCCTGATGTTCATACAAGTGGTTCTCTTATCTCCAAAGGTCTCTTTAATTTTCCTGTAGGCAGTATCAATTTTACCCCTAGTGATATAAGCCTCTACATCCTTTCATCTGTCCTCTAGCCATCCCTGCTTAGCCATTTTGCACTTCCTGTCGATCTCATTTTTGAGATGTTTGTATTCCTTTTTACGTGCTTCATTTACTGCATTTTTATATTTTCTCCTTGCATCAATTAAATTCAATATTTCTTCTGTTACCCAAGGATTTCTACTAGCCCTCATCTTTTTACCTACTTGATCCTCTGCTGTCTTCACTACTTCGTCCCTCAAAGCTACCCATTCTTCTTCTACTGTGTTTCTTTTCCCCATTCCTGTCAATTGTTCCTCTCCCTGAAATTCTGTACAACCTCTGGTTCTTTCAGTTTATCCAGGTCCCATGTCCTTAAATTCCCACCTTTTTGCAGATTCTTCAGTTTTAATCTACAGGTCATAACCAATAGATTGTGGTCAGAGTCCACATCTGCCCCTGGAAATGTCTTACAATTTAAAACCTGGTTCCTAAATCTCTGTCTCACCATTACATAATCTATCTGATACCTTTTAGTATCTCCAGGGATCTTCCATGTATAAAACCTTCTTCCATGATTTTAAACCAAGTGTTAGCTATGATTAAGTTGTGCTCTGTACAAAATTCTACCAGGCGGCTTCCTCTTTCATTTCTTAGCCCCAATCGATAATCACCTACTACGTTTCTTCTCTCTCTTTTCCTACTACCGAATTCCAGTCACCCATGACTATTAAATTTTCATCACCCTTCATTACCTGAATAATTTCTTTTATTTCATCATACATTTATACAATTTCTTCGTCATCTGCTGAGCTAGTTGGCCTATAAACTTGCACTACTGTAGTAGGTGTGGGCTTCGTATCTATCTTGGCCACAATAATGCGTTCACTATGCTGTTTGTAGTAGCTTACCCGCATTCCTATTTTCCTATTCATTATTAAACCTACTCCTGCATTACCCCTATTTGATTTTGTGTTTATAACCCTGTAGTCACCTGACCAGAAGTCTTGTTCCTCCTGCCACCGAACTTCACTAATTCCCACTATATCTAACTTTAACCTATCCATTTCCCTTTTTAAATTTTCTAACCTACCTGCCCGATTAAGGGATCTGACATTCCATGCTCCGATCCGTAGAACGCCAGTTTTCTTTCTCCTGATAACGACATCCTCTTGAGTAGTCCCCGCCCGGAGATCCGAATGGGGGACTATTTTCCCTCCGAAATATTTTACCCAAGAGGACGCCATCAGTAAAGCTGCATGCCCTCGGGAAAAATTATGGCCGTAGTTTCCCCTTGCTTTCAGCCGTTCGCAGTACCAGCACAGCAAGGCCGTTTTGGTTATTGTTACAAGGCCAGATCTGTCAATCATCCAGACTGTTGCCCTTGCAACTACTGAAAAGGCTGCTGCCACTCTTCAGGAAACACACGTTTGTCTGGCCTCTCAACAGATTCCCCTTCGTTGTGGTTGCACCTACGGTACGGCTATCTGTATCGCTGAGGCACGCAAGCCTCCCCACCAACGGCAAGGTCCATGGTTCATGGGGGGAGGGAAACAATTATATGAATGAGATTTCGTGCTGAATTCCATAACAAGCGTTTTTGAACGTTTGGATGCAACTATTTTAGCTGCTTTGACAGACATCTTGTTTACATCATTTAAAAATATGTTCCGTTATGACTGTTTTGCTCCAGTCTTCATTGAGCGTCAATCCGATTCTTTTCCTGTCTCTACTTCGTCTTAACCTGATGGGTGGAATGTGAAGTACTCCTCTGCCATCCAGCAATGTAAGCAATGTCATAATTGTATTGACTGTTGCTGTTATAAAACGGAAACACTATCTAGATTTATTACTGGACTACTTGGAAAGGTCATTATGCGTATATAGACTGAAGCAGCAATTTATACAAAGGCCGGGAATCGAACCTGGGTATCTCACTCACCACGCAGGTGCGTTAGCCACAAAGCCCCCTTGGCACAGCGGTTAGAGCAATTGCACGGGTTACCTCAATAGCTGTAGTACCTGCCCAGTAAGCGGTTGACTGAAGTTCGACTCCCGCACTTTGTGCAAATTTTCAAATGGTTAGAATGGCTCTGAGCACTATGGCACTTACCTTTTGAGGCCATCACTCCCCTAGAACTTAGAACTACTTAAACCTTACCAACCTAAGGCCAACACACACATCCATGCCCCAGGCAGGATTCGAACCCGCGACCGTAGCGGTCTGCTAATCTTCAATCGCTCCTTCAGTATATATGCATAAAGTCCCTTATTTTTATGAGCCAGTAAAATCTCTGAAATTACGTCTTTTCATTAAAACAATATGGGTATGCCAGTCCGTACTACACTTTAACAACGTTAATCTCACAAATCAAAGTGCCTTGCTCACCAGCGTGTTTCGTAAACTAAAAGTGTGAATGTGTTGCTGTACAACCAGTTCGTATTGGAATGTCAAACGCAAGTCACATTTCCGCGATTGACCGCAACAGTCGTATGATACTAATTTCAGATTCAGCAAATAAGCCCAGTAAGCTGGTGTACTTAGAATACCATCACTTCTCACATGTTACAGTAACTTGGGATAAGTAATTTCAGGTAAGAAAGGTAACCATGCCGTAAGGGAAAACAATAAAACAATAGCTAACTCTTAACTACTCGTAGTATGGTCTTGTAGGTGTTTGTTCAGTAAATTGTTACACTGATAAAGAGAAATATAACGTATTTTTTTGTTTGGATGTTTGCAGCACTGTCTCTAAGATTTCAGTGTCGTCATGGAGTTGGAAACTTAAATCTCGTTATTTTTGCAGTTAATAAGACGAATAATACGAACAGAAGCAGGCAGATTTTTACACAGAATACCCAATAAATAAAATTTCATCTCCGTATTTCTCTCTATTGTAATAACAGTGTACCAGAATTACCCACTGAAACAGCCCAACCATAAATTAACTTTTTTTTTATTTTGAGCTTTTCCTCATTACAGAGGCTTATCTCCAACATAATAATTTACATGGAAATTACAATGTGTTGTTGTCTTCAGTCCTGAGACTGGTTTGATGCAGCTCTCCATGATACTCTATCCTGTGCAAGCTGCTTCATCTCCCAGTACCTACTGCAACCTACATCCTTCTGAATCTGCTTATTGTACTCATCTCTCGGTCTTCCTCTACGATTTTTACCCTCCACGCTGCCCTCCAATGCTAAATTTGTGATCCCTTGATGCCTCAAAACATGTCCTACCAACCGATCCCTTCTTCTAGTCAAGTTGTGCCACAAACTTCTCTTCTCCCCAATCCTATTCAATACCTCCTCATTAGTTACGTGATCTATCCACCTTATCTTCAGTATTCTTCTGTAGCACCACATTTCGAAAGCTTCTATTCTCTTCTTGTCCAAACTACTTATCGTCCATGTTTCACTTCCATACATGGCTACACTCCAAACAAATACTTTCAGAAACGACTTCCTGATACATAAATCTATATTCGATGTTAACAAATTTATCTTCTTCAGAAAAGCTTTCCTTGCCATTGCCAGTCTACATTTTATATCCTCTCTACTTCGACCATCATCAGTTATTTTACTTCCTAAATAGCAAAACTCCTTTACTACTTTAAGTGTCTCATTTCCTAATCTAATTCCCTCAGCATCACCCGATTTAATTTGACTACATTCCATTATCCTCGTTTTGCTTTTGTTAATGTTCATCTTATATCCTCCTTTCAAGACACGGTCCATTCCGTTCAACTGCTCTTCCAAGTCCTTTGCTGTCTCTGACAGAATTACAATGTCATCGGCGAACCTCAAAGTTTTTACTTTGTCTCCATGAATTTTAATACCTACTCCAAATTTTTCTTTTGTTTCCTTTACTGCTTGCTCAATATACAGATTGAATAACATCGGGGAGAGGCTACAACCCTGTCTCACTCCTTTCCCAACCACTGCTTCCCTTTCATGCCCCTCGACTCTTATTACTGCCATCTGATTTCTGTACAAATTATAAATAACCTTTCGCTCCCTGTATTTTACCCCTGCCACCTTTAGAATTTGAAAAAGAGTATTCCAGTCAACATTGTCAAAAGCTTTCTCTAAGTCTACAAATGCTAGAAACGTAGGTTTGCCTTTTCTTAATCTTTCTTCTAAGATAAGTCGTAAGGTCAGTATTGCCTCACGTGTTCCAACATTTCGACGGAATCCAAACTGATCCTCCCCGAGGACTGCATCTACCAGTTTTTCCATTCGTCTGTAAAGAATTCGCGTTAGTATTTTGCAGCCGTGGCTTATTAAACTGATAGTTCGGTAATTTTCACATCTGTCAGCACCTGCTTTCTTTGGGATTGGAATTATTATATTCTTCTTGAAGTCTGAGGGTATTTCGCCTGTCTCATACATCTTGCTCACCAGCTGGTAGAGTTTTGTCATGACTGGCTCTCCCAAGGCCGTCAGTAGTTCTAATGGAATGTTGTCTACTCCGGGGGCCTTGTTTCGACTCAGGTCTTTCAGTGCTCTGTCAAACTCTTCACGCAGTATCGTATCTCCCATTTCGTCTTCATCTACATCCTCTTCTATTTCCATAATATTGTCCTCAAGTACATCGCCCTTGTATAAACCTTCTATATACTCCTTCCACCTTTCTGCCTTCCCTTCTTTGCTTAGAACTGGGCTGCCATCTGAGCTCTTGATATTCATACATGTTGTTCTCTTCTCTCCAAAGGTCTCTTTAATTTTCCTCTAGGCAGTATCTATCTTACCCCTAGTGAGATAAGCTTCTACATCCTTACATTTGTCCTCTAGCCATCCCTGTTTAGCCATTTTGCACTTCCTGTCGATCTCATTTTTGAGACGTTTGTATTCCTTTTTGCCTGCTTCATTTACTGCATTTTTATATTTTCTCCTTTCATCAATTAAATTCAATATTTCTTCTGTTACCCAAGGATTTCTAGCAGCCCTCGTCTTTTTACCTGCTTGATCCTTAGCTGCCTTCACTACTTCATCCCTCAAAGCTACCCATTCTTCTTCCACTGTATTTCATTCCCCCATTCCTGTCAATTGTTCCCTTATGCTCTCCTTGAAAATATGTACAACTTCTGGTTCTTTTAGTTTATCCAGGTCCCATCTCCTTAAACTCCAACTTTTTTGCAGTTTCTTCAGTTTTAATCTACAGTTCATAACCAATAGATTGTGGTCAGAGCCCACATCTGCCCCGGGAAATGTATTACAATTTAAAACCTGGTTCTTAAATCTGTGTCTTCCCATTATATAATCTATCTGATACCTTTTAGTATCTCCAGGGTTCTTCCACGTATACAACCTTCTTTCATGATTCTTAAACCAAGTGTTAGCTATGATTAAGTTGTGCTCTGTGCAAAATTCTACCAGGCGGCTTCCTCTTTCATTTCTTAGCCCCAATCCATATTCACCTACTATGTTTCCTTCTCTCCCTTTTCCTACACTCGAATTCCAGTCACCCATTACTATTAAATTTTCGTCTCCCTTCACTATCTGAATAATTTCTTTTATTTCATCGTACATTTATTCAATTTCTTCATCATCTGCAGAGCTAGTTGGCATATAAACTTGTACTACTGTAGTAGGTGTGGGCTTCGTATCTATCTTGGCCACAATAATGCGTTCACTATGCTGTTTGTAGTAGCTTACCCGCATTCCTATTTTCCTATTCAGTATTAAACCTACTCCTGCATTACCCCTATTTGATTTTGTGTTTATAACCCTGTAGTCACCTGACCAGAAGTCTTGTTCCTCCTGCCACCGAACTTCACTAATTCCCACTATATCTAACTTTAACCTATCCATTTCCCTTTTTAAATTTTCTAACCAACCTGCCCGATTAAGGGATCTGACATTAACGCTCCGATCCGTAGAACGCCAGTTTTCTTTCTCCTGATAACGACATCCTCCTGAGTAGTCCCCGCCCGGAGATCCGAATGGGGGACTATTTTACCTCCGGAATATTTTACCCAAGAGGATGCCATCATCATTTAATCATACAGTAAAGCTGCATGTCCTCGGGAAAAATTACGGCTGTAGTTTCCCCTTGCTTTCAGCCGTTCGCAGTACCAGCACAGCAAGGCCGTTTTGGTTAATGTTGCAAGGCCAGATCAGTCAATCATCCAGACTGTTGCCCCTGCAACTACTGAAAAGGCTGCTGCCCCTGTTCAGGAACCACACGTTTGTCTGGCCTCTCAACAGATACCCCTCAGTTGTGGTTGCACCTACGGTACGGCCATCTGTATCGCTGAGGCACGCAAGCCTCCCCACCAACGGCAAGGTCCATGGTTCATGGGGGGGAGGAAAAAAATTACAATACAAACACTAAAAGTTCTTAAACTATATTCTCAAAATATTCCTCCAGGTGTTTCGATCTTGTGTGTCCTCTTCCTCTGCGCCCATTCTCCTCATTGTGTGCTGTACATTTTGGAGCCAGGTGGTCATAGGTCGTCCTCTTCTTCTTCCCCCCTCTGGTTCCCACTCCAGTATCAATTTTGGTATTCTGGTTTTCTCCATTCGTCGTACATGCTTGTACCACTGTAATTTCTTCCTATCCATTACGCCATATATTCTTTATTTTATTTCCTGGAGATTCTTGCCGACCTCCAAAAGTCCATCTCTAGAGCTTGTAATTTTTTAAAGTGCTTCGTGTTAATTGTCCAGGTCTCCGCTCCATACAGAACCACACTCTCTAATATGGATTTGTATATTAATTTTTTAGTTCTGCTCGTTACATTCCTGCTGCATGAGACTGAGTTAAGCGTCCCAATGACCCTCCCTCCACTACTAAATCTTTTATTGATTTCTGCCTCTGATTTTCCCTCGATTTCTAAAATGGATCCCAAATAACAGAAAGTGTTTATCTTTCTGATTTTCTTTCCTTCTATGTATAGCTCATCTGAATAAATTAACTGAAAATAATTAAAATTATAGTTCCAGTAAAATTCCTTCATAAAATTAGAATCTGGGTTAAGACGACGTGCTACAGATAAGTTACCAGTCAACAATTTTGCTTGGGCCATGGATCCTCTTAATCACAATTAAAGGTGCAAAATCAAGCAACTTTTCTCAATAAACTTGGCACTTCATTACAGACATAATAACAATTAATCATTCGGAAATACCTCAGAATTATTCAGATTAAAATTTAGTAGTTCGGATTTACATCAAAATATAACCCAGATCCCAAACCATAAAAGCCTGTGTCAAATCCAAAAGAACCAAGTACACCAAGGCACAAAAGAAGCTTAAATAGCAACTTGCGGGAATGGAGAACTACAACGTGCAATGGTCAGTACACAAATTGCATTGTAATCAAAACCGTTCTCAGGATTTCCAAAAGGCATTTCCTCCGGTATCTACATCTGCATTTATAATCTTTATTCCGGTGTGAAATGCATCTCAGAGGGTACTTATGAGTGTACAACTTATTAGGGTCTTTTCTAATTAGATTCGCGTATAAAGCGAAACAAGAATGGCTGCTTAAATATCTCCGTACGTACCATAATTACTCTAATAATAAATTAGAGTAATTACGTGGGGAGCTGCAGTATATGCATAGATTCTTCACTTAAAGCTAGTTCTTGAAACTTTCTAAGTAGAACTTTATGGCATAGTTGACGTGTACCTTAAAGAGTCTGCTACGAGTGGTAATTCCAAGACGCTCTGCCTCGAGTTAAGCAAATGTATGACAAATACCTGATTACCGGCATTGACCGGGTACGTATTTATTGCTATTTTCTATTAATCCAACTCCTGCCCCCTCCTTCATCTCATCCTTTACCCTCACACTCTCCCCATCACATTTTCCACCTTCCTCTGTCCATCTGCTCCTCCTGCTTCTGACCTGTCATCGCCTCTGGTTTCCTTCCTCTATCTTCTTCACCCCCTCTTTCCCCACATCTACTCCTCTTCCCTTTCTCTGTCCACTTCCTCCTCCTCCTCCTCCTCCTCCTCCTCCTGCTCCCTCTGTTCATCTCTCCCTGCCCCGTCCCTCTGCCTCTTTCTTCCTCCCCCTGTATCCTGGTTTCATCCATCTCTTTCTCTCTTCTCCCTCTGTCCATTTCCAGCTCCCCTTCTTTCTGTCCGTCTCCCCCTCGCCCCCTTCTTTCACCATTTTACCAAGTCCACTACCAATAGGATGTTGATTGTTCTTTCACAGAATTTCTTTCCAGATCGAAACTAATATGTGTGCCAGATTTGTTTGAAGTCGTAGTAGGAGATTAGGTGGAGCTTTCAACCCATGTATTTTCTCGCGTACACTCATGTCAAATATATTTCACATATATTTTACATATTTCAGTCATAATTGTACACATATTTCATCTATATCTCCAGCGAATTCCGTTAATCACTTTCATTTCAACGCAGCTTAATGCTTACGGCGTCGTATCTCCTGAAATAAGCATCGTTCAATAATTAATTTTGTGTAGGTACATTGAACGGCATATCTGAATACTGTCTGAAAAAAGTGTTTCGAGCACAGTTATTAGCAACGAAGAAATAAATTTAAATGTCTTGTATGATGCGACAGTTTTTCACGCATCTCAGTGCTCATAATGTCATTTCTCCCGAACTCTGGGCCTTCAATGATATAACTTCACTGGTACGATCTGCGGTGTATGTAAATACAGCCTGAAAAAAAAACTATCGTGAAATCAGTTAGCAGTAAAAAAGTAATAAATTAAAACGTCATGCTTCATGCAGCAGTATAACTGCACGAACAGCGAAAGTGCAAATCATTTTTGCTGTCATTATTGTTTGGGCGATGTCAGCGAGTAAAAGTTTTATAAATGCTTTAAATTAAATGTAAACCTTGTCTCAAGCTACCAAGTGCTCTCATCCTCATATCCTGCGTGACTGTAGAATGGTTATCAGCGCGTCGTAGTCTGCACTGCTTTTTCACCTCCACCCCATCCCCACCCCTTTGGTAGGCAGGTAGTTTTACAACCATAACGATAATTTGCATGTAAGTTTCGTTGAAATCGGTGCATAGCTTACGAGGAGATGTAGAACACGTATATATGTATATATATGTGCATGCATTTTTATGATATTTATGGATTCTTAATGATTTACTTTGTAAACGATCAATATCCTCTGTTAGTCCTCTACAGTATGAGTCTCACATAATTTTATAATTATCATACGTCACACAGGTATTTAGTACGCAATCTCGTCTGTAACTGCATTTTTCCATTGCCCTCCAATGAACTTACGTATGCCATATATAAAATGTGTCCCGGCAGAGGTTCGAATCCTCTCTCGGTGTGTGTGTTTGTCCTTAGGATAATTTAGGTTAAGTAGTGTGTAAGCTTAGGGACTGATGACGTTAGCAGTTAACTCCTGTAAGATTTCACACACATTTTTATAAAATGTGTCAGCGGTTGTGAATGCGAACGACCATCAGCTGTATAAGGGAAGAACCACAATGAAAATTTGTGCTCGATCGAGATTCGAACCAGGATTACCAGCTTTACGCAAGCGTCTGCCTTAACCGCTTTGGCCGACCGGAGTGGCCGTGCTGTTCTAGGCGCTACAGTCTGGAACCGAGCAACCGCTATGGTCTCAGGTTCGAATCCTGCCTCGGGCATGGATGTGTCTGATGTCCTTGGGTTAGTTGGGTTTAATTAGTTCTAAGTTCTAGGCGACTGATGACCTCAGAATTAAGTCGCATAGTGCTCAGAGCCATTTGAACCACAACCGCTTTGACTACCCGTGTCACGACCCACGCCCAGAACCAAACTTCCATATGTCGTCACTCCTGCGCCACAGTCTGTACATGTAAACACATTATGTAAGTCCTGTGCAGGGAAGGGCATTTTAATTGAAAGCGCTGCCTGATATTGGGAGATAAAGACGATATTGCAGCGCCTGTGAAGTTAAGAAGAACGAAGCATTATTCCTTCGAACTCCCGTAAGTAAGTGTCCGAACGAACAGTCGCTGCAGCGTCTACATCCGTTATAGTGTTGATGCATGTGTGAGGACACATTGCATTGTTCTTCTTGACAACACAGGAACATGATACACAGAAGAACAAAAGAAATTGGTACACCTCACTAATACCGTGTAGGATCCCCATGAACACACACATGTTACACAACATGGCGTGGGGTGGACTCGACTAATGTCTGAATTAGTGCTGGAGAGAACTGACACCATGTATCCTTCATATCTGTCCATAAATCCGTAAGAGTATGACGGGGTGGAGATCTCTTCTGAGCAGCACGTGGCATGACATCCCACATATGCTCAATAATGTTCATGTCTTGGGAGTTTGGTGGCCAGCGGAATTGCCTAAACTAAGAAGAGTGTTCCTGGAGCCACGCTGTAGCAATACTGGACATACGGGGTATTGTCCTGTTGGAAATGCCCAAGTCCGTCGGAATACACAATAGACACGAATGGATGAAGGTGATCGGACTGGATGCTTACGTGTGTGTCAGTTGTCAGAGTCGTATCTAGACTATCAGGTGTCCCATATCATTCCAACTGCATACGCCCCAAACCATTGCCGGCCGGGGTGGCCGTGCGGTTCTAGGCGCTACAGTCTGGAACCGCGAGACTGCTACGGTCGCAGGTTCGAATCCTCCCTCTGGCATGGATGTGTGTTTTGACATTCTGCGTGGTGTCTGTTCGTTCTATATCGTGTCTCCCTACCACTTTCGCGCAACGACGCCGTGAGCGTGTTTTTTAGGGAATTGACTTGTTTGAACGTGGGACCTGTTGCTGGTAAGGAGACGCCAGACCACACATGACATGTAGAATTCAGAAGAGTTCAGTGATACTAGTGATGATATAACCAAATACTTAATGATTTCAGCGTCAGTTCCACTGCACTCCATGTAAAAGAATCTTAATACTAACTAAATTTAGTGGAAGGGGTTCAAGGCTTTTCTATTTTTAGTTAGCTGGTAAAATAACGTCGAAAAAGCAGTTAAGTTTACCATTGGAAATTTTATTCTACTCACAAAACATTGTTTATAAATTGCACTATTGATAAAAGGAAATGTTTTAATACAGGATGGTAAAAACCAACTGCGTTCAACAGAAATGTGAACGAATATTCCCTGAATGGGTTTCCAAGTTCTACAATGGATCGATGGATGACCTATGCCATATCACATCTATAATCTAGGTTTAAATAAAGTTTCACAAAAGAGAAAACTATCAAAAATGGTCTACAGTAACCCTCAATTATCTTTAATTATCTATCTAACTTGTCGTAAATTACAGTGGCTGATGTGGCTTCTCAGTAACTATAAAACAGAAAAATCATAGTGTTTCAGATTTTTACTTCAAGTGGCAAATGTGAACACCATGAGCTTTAATTGACGATCGACACTAGTATTAAACAAAAAGAGGATGTAACAGATGAGACTTCTGCAGCTCTGAGTGAAGCTTTCTGCGCTGTTATGCGGCATCGCGTGCGTTCATTACCTTGTCGGTGTTTGTCAGGGGGCGTCGGGCAGCACAGCTCCGCTCACCTCGCCGTCTCGGAAGCAACTCCCTCCTAACTTCTACTTTCTACAATTTACCGAATTTGCTTTAAAAAAATACTATCTGGCTGTGTTTTCATCTGACCAGTCAGGGTCTCAATGTTAACCTTAAGCTCTGCCTACAAAAATTCTGTCTATCCAATGAGAAACGTTATACTTTTCGTGGTGGGGCAATGTTTTTTAAAGTTTGCAACGTAACAGAGACGCCAAAAAGTCTCATGGTAAAACATGCAGCTGGTGTGGTCCTTTTAGCGTTATCGTAAGATCTATACTGTTCTTCTGGAGGTTTCTATATTTTAACATGGGCTGGGGGGTGGTCCTTATGTAACAGAGACGCTAAAACTTGCGGGTGGTGTGGCCCTATTTGTGTTATCGTAAGATCTATACTGTTCTTCTGGAGGGCTCTAGCTTTTAACATGGGCTGGGGGGTGGTCCTTGACGAACAGAGACGCGAAAAAGTCCCACGCTGAAACTTGCAACTGGGGATGTCGTAGTGGTTAGCTGGCGACGTGGGCCTTCTAGCTTAACACGGTTCTGCTCTCGGCTTCTGTTCTCCTTTCTCCCCTCGGGGACTGCGTCTCTCTCACGGTGGGAAGGTATGACATGCATTTAGGCATTCTTGTGTTAGTCTGTGGTATTCCATTTGCTCACTCGTTACTCGTATTACTTTGGTTAATTTAATGTCACGATTTATTTGGAGCTATGTGACATACTACTGGATTCACTTATCATGTCAGGGTTTTCATGGAAGGTGTTGGATTTTCCTGACACCTTACAGTGTGATGTCCTTACGTTAGTTAAGTTTAAGTAGTTCTACGTTCTAGGGGACTGATGACCTTAAGTTAAGTCCCATAATTTTCCGAGCAATTTGAATCAGCCCAAACCGTTACAGACACTCCACCAGCTTGAACAGTCCTTTAGTAATACGCTGGGCCCATGGATTTATGAGACTGTCTCTATACCTGTACACTATCATCCACTCGATATAATTTGAAACGAAATCCGTGCGACCAGGCAACCTGTTTCCACTCATCAACAGTCCGTGTCGAAGTTAATGAGTCTAGGCGAGGCATAATGCTTTGTGTCGTGGAATCGCCAAGGGTACACGAGAGGGCATTCGGCTCCGAAAACCCATATCGATGATATTTCGTTGAATGGTTCGCACGCTCACACTTGTTGATAGCCCAGCAGTGACATTCGCAGCAATATAGGGAAGGGTTGCACTTCTGTCACACTGAACGGTTCTCTTCAGTTGATTTGGTCTTGCAAGATTCTTTTCCAGCCTGAGAGATGTCGAGGATTTGATGTTTTACCGGACTCCTGATATTCACGGTACACTCGGTGACTGGTCGTACGGGTAAATCCCCACTTCATTGTTACCTCGGAGATGCTGCGTCTCATCGCTCGTACGCCGAGCTGGCCGGGCTGGCCGAGCGGTTCTAGGCTCTACAGTCTGGAACCGCGCGACCGCTACGGTCGCAGGCTCGATTCGTGCCTCGGGCATGGATTTGTGTGATGTCCTTAGGTTTGTTAGGCTTAAGTAGTTCTAAGTTCTAAGGGACTCAGTGCTCAGAGCCATTTTTTTTTTTTAACGTACGCCGCGTGTAGCACCACGTTCAAACTCACTTACATCATGATAATCTGCCACTGCAGCAGTAGTGACCGATCTAACAACTGCGCCAGACACTTGTATTATGTAGACGATTCCGACAGCAGCGCCGTTTGCCTGTTTACATATCTCTGTATTTGAATGTGCATGCCTGTAATTTTCTTTGGCGCTTCAGTGTAATAAATGAGGAAATGTGCACAGATGTGCTCGAACACGCTCTTGATCTCAAACTTAAGCATTCTAACGGCCATATAGGTGCCGTCACGACAGATCACTCTGAGTTTGGCCTCCACAAGAAATCCTTGAGTGCGAAGTCGCAAGTACAGTCCTAAGTAAGGTTAATTTGAAAGTGCTGCATTAACAATTGTGAAAAGAAAAAGATTAGCTACTACTGACTCACCCTGCGCATCAGGAGGGAGATTGAATATTAGTGTCCGGGAGGTACATAGATCACCCTTCTATGCGATGTACGTATGTCACTTCACAAAATGGACATCGTCAACATTCGAGAAATGTTCAGAAGAAACCATTAATAATTTTGAGAAAATTTCTCGTGGAGAACAGAGGAGTCTACAAGTACTTTAAAACGACATTCTCGACACCAAGAAAATTTTATTTGTGTGGTTACCGGTCTCGCTCAGTTGCTGGCCATCGTCACGCCTCACACCGCCTATGAACATGGTATGACATCTGAAAATGGCCATTAACTAAAGCCGGTAACCCCAAAATTAAAGGCTTCTGGCGGCCGAGACTGTTTATGTTTATTTTAACAACTAGCACTATGAACACCGATTGAAAAATGGCGCACCACAGTGGGACGTTCATCTAGATATCTATTCTTAAAGAATGCATATACTCGAGTAGAATCATACTGGTTTAACGGGGTGATGAGAACTGATGAAATGTGATGCCATGCAACCGAATGCGAATGTCATGCAGCTTATCGTGAAACCCTTTAAAGCGAAACTGCAGATAGTGGAATTATAGGTATCATGAGAAGGAAAAAACAAATATCCATAGGCTGAATTTGTCCAGTTTTTCTAAGTAGTATGAACTGCAGTGTCACAAACCTTTCAGGAGGGATAGTTGGCGCAAAACGAGTATCATTTCAATGCGTAGCAATGAAGGAAAAGCAAGTTCTTTTGACCAGCTACTGGCCAAAAGTAGTGCTCATACCTTAATTTACTTCACTTACGCCCATCGTCGTTCTCTTGCTTGGTACGACGTAAATATTCTTTACTGCCGTTGCACGATTACGCACATGTGGAAGAATCGTACATGACAGAGAACCTCCAAGTTCTCGCAGCACAATATACAACTTTCCAGACAATTTACCACCCAGATTAAAAGTCGGCATAATTGTATACGAATGCGTTAGGCACTGATGTTAGTTGACCTTGATACAACTCTCTTGGTACCTCTAATATCCAGAGTTCCTTTTACATGCATTTCTTCTTCAAATCCCGATTGGTCGGATCTGAAAACAAATTCCTTACTCAACAATGAGATAAGTACATCTCAATTACAGACTGTGGATCATATTCCACAGTTTGCTGTGTGTCGTTAGGTAGATGTTTTATTTGAATTATCGTTACCTTACGCCTTCCAGCTCTGTAGCACTGTCTGATGTTTGCAGCCATCCACAGGGTTCCTTTTACATGCATTTCTTCTTCAAATCCCGATTGGTCGGATCTGAAAACAAATTCCTTACTCAACAATGTGATAAGTACATCTCAATTACAGACTGTGGATCAGATTCCACAGTTTGCTGTGTGTCGTTAGGTAGATGTTTTATTTGAATTATCGTTACCTTACGCCTTCCAGCTCTGTAGCACTGTCTGATGTTTGCAGCCATCCACAGGTTCGATTGAAATCACTATAATCATTGTCGCTCACAATTCGAAGCACATAACGTAGTAGTTCACTGTCATACATTTTCTGTAACCTGTATCGAGCATCCTTGACACGCGCAAACACTAGTCTTTGTAACAAGTGCACCTGGTGCTCCCTTGAATATCCGTAGTTTTTTTTTTATGCACTAAACTGTGATATTGCTGCGGATGTATTCGAACTCTGATCTTAATCTTTTTTTTTATTATGATGCAGATGACTTTCCATGTACGTAATTATGTTTAGTATCCCTTCTTTGCAAAACGATTGTCCTTTACTATGTTTCACTGGAGACGGGATTCGTGGTTCCCTGTCAAACAAGGGTGATTAACTACATGGATCGATACCTGTTTCATTGTAACTTTTACTTGTTAAACAAGTGTTGTCGTTACTGTACTCCTCATGTACATTGTCCGCACAGTCGATGGCGTCGGGCAAGTACAGAAAGCGCAACTGCCTTAAAGAGTGCGGGGCAAAGTCAGGACATGCGGGGACCAAGCAGCAATCGGTATTGTAATTTTAAACTGTCGAAGGTGCGTCGGTAAGTGCACTAGCTGCAAGCGCTGATAGAAAGCACCGAAACTGAAATCTTCATAGCTACCGAAAGCTGGCTGAAGCCAGAGATAAATTCTGCCACAATTTTTACAAAGGCACAGACGGTATTTAGAAAGGATAGATTGCATGCAACCGATGGTGGCGTGTTTGTCGCTGTTAGTAGTAGTGAATTATTATGGGTGTAGATTATACTCAACAACCGAGCTAGGTTAATAATTGGCTCCTTTTACCGACCTCCCGTCTCAGTAGCATTAGTGACAGAAAATTTGGAATATATTTCACTTAAATTTCGTAGCATGTTATAGTCTTAGGTGGAGATTTCAATTTACCACGTATAGACTGGGGCCCTCAGATGTTTAGGACGAGTGGTAGGGACAGAGCATCGAGTGACATTATAGTAAGTGTATTATCCGAAAATTACCTCGAGCAATTAAACAGAGAACCGACCCGTGGAGATAGCATCATAGCATCTTGGACCTACTGATGCAAAAGAGATCCGAACTTTTCGACTCTGTAAGTGCAGAACAGGGAATCTGTGATCATAATGCCGTTGCAGCATTCCTGAATATGGAAGTAAATAGGAAAGTAAAAAAGGAGGAAGGTTTATCTGTTTAGTAAGAATAAGAGGAGGTATATTTCAGATTACCTCACAGATCAAAACGAAAATTTCTGTTCCGACGCTAACAATGTTGAGTGTTTATGGAAGAAGTTGAAGGGAATCGTAAAGTGTGTTTTAAACAGGTACGTGCCGAGTAAAACTGTGAGGGACGGGAAAAACCCACCGTGGTTCAACAACGAAGTTAGGAAACTACTGCGGAAGCAAAGAGAGCTTCACTGCAAATTTAAACGCAACGAAAACCTCTCAGAAAAACAGAAGCTAAACGATGTCAAAGTTAGCGTAAGGAGGGCTATGCGTGAAGCGTTCAGCGAATTCGAAAGTAAAATTTTATGTACCGACTTGATAGAAAATCCTAGGAAGTTCTGGTCTTACCTTAAATCAGTAAGTGGATCGAAACAGCATATCCAGACACTCTGGGATGATAACGCCATTGAAACAGAGGATGACACGCATAAAGCTGAAATATTAAACACCTTTTTCCAAAGCTGTTTCACAGAGGAAGTTCGCACTGCAGTTCCTTCTCTAAATGCTCGCACGAACGAAAAAATGGCTGACATCGGAATAAGTTTGCAAGGAATAGAAAAGCAACTGAAATCACTCAACAGAGGAAAGTCCACTGGACCTGGCAGGATACCAGTTCGATTCTACACAGAGTACCCGAAAGAATTTGGCCCCCTTTCTAACAGCCGTGTACCGCAAGTCTCTAGAGGAACGGAAGGTTCCAAATGATTGGAAAAGAGCACAGGTTGTTCCACTTTTCAAGAAGGGTCGTCGAGCAGATGCGCAAAACTATAGGCTTATATGTCTGACATCGATATGTTGCAGATTTTTAGAACATGTTTTTTGCTCACGCATCATGTCCTTTCTGAAAACACAGAATCTACTCTGTAGGAATCAACATGGATTCCGGAAACAGCGATCGTGTGAGACCCAACTATCTGTTCATGAGACCCAGAAAATATTAGATACAGGCTTCCAGGTAGATGCTATTTTCCTTGACTTCCGGAAGGCGTTCGATACAGTTCCGCACTGTCGACTGATAAACAAAATAAGAGCCTACGGAATATCAGACCAGCTGTGTGGCTGGATTGAAGAGTTTTTAGTAAACAGAACACAGCATGTTGTTATCAATGGACAGACGTCTACAGACGTTAAAGTAACCTCTGGCTTGCCACAGGGGACTGTTATGGGACGATTGCTTTTCACAATGTATATAAATGACCTAGCAGATAGTGTAGGAAGTTTCATGCGGCTTTTCGCGGATGATGCTGTAGTATACAGAGAAGTTGCAGCATTAGAAAATTGCAGCTAAATGCAGGAAGATCTGCAGTGGATAGGCACTTTGTGCAGGGAGTGGCAACTGACCCTTAACATAGACAAATGTAATGTATTGCGAATACATAAAAAGAAGGATCCTTTATTGTAAAATTATATGATAGTGGAACAAACACTGGTAGAAGTTACTTCTGTAAAATATCTGGGAGTATGACTACGGAACTATTTGAAGTGGAATGACCCTATAAAATTAATTGTTGGTAAGGCGGGTTGGCTCAGATGGCTTTGAGCACTATGGGACTGAACTTCTGAGGTCATCAGTCCCCTAGAACTTACAACTACTTAAAACTAACTAACATCACACACACACATTCCCGAGGCAGGACTCGAATCTGCGACCGTAGCGCACGCGCGGTTCTAGACTGTAGCGCCTAGAATCGCTCGACCACTCTGGCCGGCCCGCCCTTAAGAGTAAGTGAGACGATACATTTATTTCACAGCTGATCCGCGTAGCTCGATAACCACCAACTGTAGGTATCTATTAAACCATAATGGAGCAGGGCTAATTTATCACTGTCTAGGTATTGGAGCAGCGGACATGATATGCCATCGTCTATTTGGCGTCGTGCATTCACCATGCTGCACAGAAGCTTTCGATCCCGCCATCTCTGGCCCATCACATGCCGGCGGTTGAATTCTTTTTTAGCAAGGGTATGATTCTTATGATCCTCTACGATTCCCTGATCCTTCAGAACGACAGAGGGGATTTAAATCTTTTTCATGCCCAGGAAACAGCAAAAATCCTATTTGTGAGCTCTGACGTGGGGATGTGGTGATGTTGTCCAACATGTCTTACAAGCCTGCTGCTGGAGGCCATAGAACCGATCTCTCTCTCTGTCTCTGCACCAATGCAGTTATCGGGCAACCCAGCGCCTTTCTTCTACATTGTCTGATTCTTCCTTGAAATAAGTTACATCTGCACTGCAACGTTGCCCACACACTCAACGTCAGCGAGTGTGGTATACGATAACCTATAACTGAGTGGGGCGCCGAACGTGATTGAAAGGAAATACCCTCATGGATACTGGCTCTGAGCACTATGGGACTCAACTGCTGTGGTCATCAGTCCCTAGAACTTAGAACTATTTAAACCTAACTAACCTAAGGACATCACACATGTCCATGCCCGAGGCAGGATTCGAACCTGCGACCGTAGCAGTCCACGGTTCCCGACTGCGCGCCTAGAACCGCGAGACCACCGCGGCCGGCTCATGGATACTGTATGGCAGGCAGCGAGCGTCTCAATTCTTGATATGGACGTTCAGTCCCTGTGGTACCTAGCTGGGAATAGGAAGCAGACGTGCCCTTGTCGCATATTTCAAATTCACCTCGCGGACTCTCCAGTGTGTATCACTTGTCGAGTGATGCATACTGACGACCGTCACCTTGTCTCGGGATCGGCAAAGAATTGGCATTTGGTGCGCTAGATGCTGACTTTTCTTACAAGCATGACTCCCAAATAGATAAGCGTACAATCGCTACTTTTTCCGGATGAAGTGTGTATTTCGAGATCAAACGCGAATTCTGAGACATGGATATGTAGCCGCGCCCTTCAAATGGCTCCGAGCACTATGGGACGTAACATCTTGAGGTCATCAGTCCCCTAGACTTAGAACTACTTAAACCTAACTAACCTAAGGACAGCACACACATCCATGCCCGAGGCAGGATTCGAACCTGCGACCGTAGCAGCAGCGCGGTTTCGGACTGAAGCGCCTAGAACCGCTCGGCCACAGCGGCCGGCAGCCGCGCCGTCGACTACTTGTTTGGTGAAGGTGAGATGATAGTTCGCGATTTTTGGCTCCACACGAACGAACGACGCTGTGCAATCGCAGAGAACACCTGGTACCAGCACTTTCTCTGGGGCGCGTTCCATAATCGACTTCGCAGCTGAATTATCCATGACAGCTTGACAGGAAAAGCTGAACTACTCAACCCCCCCCCCCCCCCCGCCTATTTTGAACTACCAACGGTAACCACATTGAAACGAGAAGACATGCGTCAATAATTCCGTAGCGAGTAGCAGCATGGAACGTCCTCACGTCGTAACAAGAAGACCTCCTTTGTTTTTCTTCTTCTTTGGTAGCAGATTAGGATTGGCTTTCATTCACCTTCCCCCCCCCCCCCCCGTACTATGAGGCATGCCATAGAACGAGTTTTTGCAACACTTTCGTGATGGTGCAAAACGAAAAAATAAAGAATTACACATATAACAATAAAAGAAAAGAATTAAGAATTTTTCCTAATTTTCCCTGATGCATTTTGCCCCTCTCGGATCTTATAAAATCCAAGTTTGATACTTCTAAGGAGCAGAACGGGACATGGTGGATAGGCCTCGAGTGGCAATCCCTGTCCACTGTTCCCAAGACCACCCCATAGCGATGACTCAAAAAATAAAAAAATGTGTGTGGTGAAGGCGACGGCTGACTTAAAGCGGGAAATCCTTTAGAATATTGGTGCAGCACAAGTTTTCACTGTCGTTGTACCGTAAACAGCTGATGGTTGTTCGTATACACAGCTGCAAATACACTTCATGTATTTCATAACGGCTGTAGTAGCTGCAGTGCTTCTTAACAACACAGGCACTGCGATCTCGTAACTTCTGTCATATCGTATACTATGACTAAGCCTTTGGTATTATTGCATCACATTTCCTCAGAAATGGTTACATCCAGGTGTTTAAAATTTATAATTCTGTACAGCGTTTTGAAATCATATCGAGATCTGACAATATTTGCCCAGTTTTTTCAGACATCATTAGTAACTGCATAACGTATTGGAAGTCGCAGGTTGATATTAATATTTTCTGTGAGGTCACTAATATGCAACATGAACAGCAAGTGTCTCAACACACTTCCATTGGGCACTCCTGAATTTACTGAAGCGTCTGTCGGTAACACTCCATTCGAAATTCATGGTGAGTCACAACTTTGGTATAACATAGAAGTTTATTGAGATAACTTACATCATCGGTAGATGTTTCATTTTGTAAGAAACAACCTCAAATTTGATTCACGTAGTGCGTCAGTACTCCATTCTGCCTGAAGGAGCACCAGTGTGGTGCACAGTTAAAATGGCCACTTTCATTGGTGCGGAGCGTGCTCGCTTTGTGTTTTGGTGTCATGTGTATTTTCCACCTCTACCAAACAATTTAGCCGTCCCGAAAAATAGAATCTACTCTGCCGTTGCACATGTTACGGCCGATTTTCTGCAGCGAGTGTAGGGAGAAATTGATTACTGATGGGTTGTTTTCCGCGTCACATGTGGTGTTCACATCGAACCAAAATGACACATCTATCGATTATGTAAATTATCTCAATAAATTTCTGTATCCTTCCAAAGTTGACTATTGAAACTTATATGCGGCTAGGGACATACAAGCTTCTATGCGTCGAGACATAGGAGTAACAACTAAATAAGAGCAGCAGCCAGTATTTGTATCACCAACCGTGCCAAGTGTCATCAGAAATGAGTATCATTTGATATATACCAGTAATTACCTGCAACGTTCCAAAAACCTGTCAAGAATTCACGTGTAGTCCTTTCACATTTTGCACATTTTGTAGGTTGGCAGCTCGCTTCTGGGTTACGGTTTTATTCAGCGGAAGAGACGATTTCCGCGACCTTTCTTAAACAGGAGCCAGTGGCGACTCTCGGTTGTTCTTCTGCTGTTCAGTCAGTTGGGTTGTTTTGGGGGGAGGGGGAGACCAAACTACGAGGTGATCGGTCTCATCGGATTAGGGAAGGACGGGGACGGAAGTCGGCCGTGTCCTTTCAAAGGAACCATCCCGGACGTGGGATTGAACTGTCGTCCTCCCGACTGCGAGTCCAGTGTTGCTATTCAGTCTCATGATCGGTACACAAGCGGCTTTGTTGTCTAAATCGACTTCTCATATTAGTCCAGTATTGTGACTCACTTGTCAAGCCGGCCGCGGTGGTCTCACGGTTAAGGCGCTCAGTCCGGAACCGCGTGACTGCTACGGTCGCAGGTTCGAATCCTGCCTCGGGCATGGATATGTGTGATGTCCTTAGGTTAGTTAGGTTTAAGTAGTTCTGAGTTCTAGGGGACAGATGACCACAGATGTTAAGACTCATAGTGCTCAGAGCCATTTGAACCCTTTTTTCACTTGTCAAGAGCAGTCATTTGTGTTAACAAGTTTGCAACGAAACTGCGTTAATGCTGAGTGCTCTCTGCTGTAGTGTTTGGTGCTCATATTTTTAGGGCTATAGAAAATTCAAATCGGACGTCGATGGGATGTAACGGAACCGAAGGGAATGTTTCCATCAAATGGTGGTGTTTTAATATTAGACGAAAGGTCAGCCTAATATCACGACGCTTAAGGCGATGCTGAATGATGAAAATGAGGTTTTGAGAGAGCATCCTCCTCACAGAATAGTCGGAATATACACTGCGTGACTAAAATGCGAAGCACGTAGAAGCTGGGAAAGAAAACGAAATCAGATTTCACAGGTAAGGAGGGTGTGTGACGATATATCAGTGACTACATCATCGCGTCAGATTTACAAAGAACTCGGCAGACTTAGCCAACTTATCAATACGACGCTGCACCCCCCTCTCCCTGGATACATGCACTGATTCTGCTGGAAAGGATGTCGTAATGCCAACCAACAATTGTAATTGGTCCTTCATACCCTGGGTATTGGCACTGGGATATAGTCGATACCCGAGCTGGTCTCCCTGGTCTTGGCATCTTCCTGGCTTCGGGAGTACCTCAGCATAACGCAGAAAGGCGTAGAGATACGTGCCACTTGTGGACGTGAATTGTCCTGTTGAAATATTGCACCATTAAAGTGTCGGATAGGACTTAACACATGAGTACGGAGGATGTTCGTGACGTACCGTTGTGGCATCGGGGTTCCCTCAATCACCACCAGTCGCGACTAGAACTCATACTCAACGGCTTCATCATGACGTAAGGAATAACGCCACGGCATCTCTTCAAAACATTAGAAGGATGGGATCCCCCCTCAGGTCCGCCAACCACTGATCGACGATGATGATCTGATGTAGTGCGGAACTGCTACTCATAGCTGAACACGATGCGAAGTCCATGTTTCCTGAGCACTAAACCTCACCAAATGCAGCCGTTTGACTTGTGGTGTTGACGGCAGCCTACACTTAGGACGATAGTAACCTATTCCGACTGCTGGTAGTTTCCCACGAATAGTGCTGGATGAGGCAGAATGATAGACGAAGTCGGTTATTCGCTCTCGAATGCCAAGCATATACGGGAAGGGTTTACAATGTGCTCGGTGCACAATATGGCGATCCTCCGTTGCGATCGTCAGACGTCTCACACCTGCATATGTACCGTACCGTTGAGCGATGGCACAATTACTCTAATTACTCACCGTGGAGCGATCCCAAGGAGGTATTCAGATCTGCACACGTAAGTTTCTTCCATTGTGTGACGTTCTTTGATTAACTGTAACACACGTCTGTGCCTAAAAGGAACACCATCACATTTTACGGTTATCGTCGTGAAAATGTGGATCCTGCGCCATTCGAGGAGCAGGTTTAATGGAGAGCCGTTCGGGATAGCCGCGCGGTCTCAGGCGCCTTGTCACGGATCGAGTGGCTGCCCTCGTCGGAGGTTCGAGTCCTCCCGCGGGCATGGGTGTGTGTCTTATCCTTAGTGAAAGATAGATTAAGTAGGGTGCAAGCATCTGGGACCAATGGTCTCAGCAAAAAACTTCTAAGGTCATCAGTAACCTAGAACTTAGAACTACTTAAACCTAACTAACCTAAGGACATCACACACATCCATGCCCGAGGCAGGATTCGAATCTGCGACCGTAGCGGTCGCGCGGTTCCAGACTGTAGCACCTAGAACCGCTCGGCCACCGCGGCCGGCTATGGTTTCAGCAGTTTGGTCCCATAGGACATACCACAAATTTCGATTTCTAATGGAGAACAGTAATGAGGTAACGCTGTCTCACACGAAAAGGAGGAATCTTCGTCTCCTTCTCTGTGATCAGTCACATCAGACCCTTTTCAGGCCTCTTTCCTAACAACACTAAACACGAATAACAGTAATGTTCAAATGGTACAAATGGCTCTGAACATAATGGGACTTAACTTCTGAGGTCATAAGTCTCCTAGAACTTTGAACTACTTAAACCTAACTAACCTAAGGACATAATGCCCGAGGCAGGATTCTAACCTGCGACCGTAGTGGTAGCGCGGTTCCAGATGGTCGCGCCTAGAACATAAGGCATTGTGAAGGTCTTCGTACCTGATACAGAGAGCAGCTTACGAAGACTGCAAATTAACAGAGAGGTTTTGTCAGAGCCGGTCGGTGTGGGCGAGCGGTTCTAGGCGCTTCAGTCTGGAACCGTGCGACCGCTACGGTCACATGATCGAATCCTGCCCCGGGCATGGATGTTTGTGATGTCCTTAGGTTAGTTAGCACTTCCAAGAGTGCTAGTTCTGCAAGGTTCGCAGGAGAGCTTCTGTAAAGTTTGGAAAGTAGGAGACGAGGTACTGACAGAAAGAAGTAAAGCTGTGAGGACGGGACGTGAGTCGTGCTTAGGTAGCTCAGTTGGTAGAGCACTTGCCCGCGAAAGGCAAAGGTCCCGAGTTCGAGTCTCGGTCCGGCACACAGTTTTAATCTGCCTGGAAGTTTCATAGGTATAAGTAGTTCTAAGTTCTAGTGTACTGATGACCTCAGGTGTTAAGTCGCATAGTGTATTGTCAGAATTGATGCTTTAACGGTGATTGTGTGTCACCCCTGTATTGCTTGCTAGATGAAAGCACTGCACGCGAAAGGCAAAAGTCAAGGTTCGAGTACTCTACTGTCAACAGTTTTAATGCATCAGGTAGTTCCACAGCAGAACGCACGCCATTGCACAGTGAATCATTGAGTCTGGATGGTAATGCATACAAGGTCGGGTTACTGACAAGCTTATTTATACCTATCCAGTAACTGTTACAACAGAAATTACCTATAATTCCTTGGCAGTAAAACTGATGACGTGTCAAAGCATATTGGAGCAAATTCCTATTTCGATAAATGGAAGCTTTCTAGTACCGCCAAACTCGTGACGATAAATTATGAATTTCTGCCGGATTATTAACGGCGTAATCCCGTTGCCAGCTCATTGTAATTTTTCTCGCGATGCTACATTTCGCACATTGTACAGACACGTGCGTGCAGCGACCCCAAACCACCGCTGTCAAATGCAAAGCGGTGCTGTGTCGCGTGGCGTACCTGCTAGCAAATTTGACGCTCAGATAAGCAGTTATCAAAGCGGCCATTAATTCTGCTGTTAAAATCGTCGCCGCACGAGCGGCTCTGTCGCTATCATTGCCGCCAGTGCTCAAATAATGTCCTCTGGGCTCCTGAGGCCCCGGTCGAGTTTTATAGCCCACAACTCATCTGATCGGATCGCGGAAGAGAGCCGTAATTTTTGCCTGATCTGACATAACAGAGTAACCAATCGCTTCCGTGGGAGAACTGCTTCTGCAGGTCTATCAAGCGGCAAACATTTTCGGGAAGTTTTCGTTCTGATACAATTCTCGTTAGGTCTAAAATTCATGCGAGCGACGACGATTCATCTTCGCTTTACATTTCCGCAGGGCACATGCCGGGAAAATATGCAGATTAGTGTAACAGTTTATGGGTTTCCCAGACTTACGTTGAGGGGAGGGCTGTTAAATATTGAAAAATGGTTCGTAGAAGCCTTCACTACTTATCCCCATGTCATGGGCTCCGATTAGTGAATTTAGGCTACATTCCGGTATTCCTCCTCATGTGTATTTCAGGGAGACCCCTCAGATGTGTGGCGTGGCTTTTACTCAGATGTGTGGCGTGGCTTTTAAAAGTATTGTATGCTACTCCATATTACCGTCTTAGAGTTACGTTCAAGCAACATCCTCTTTGCCGGTGCGACTTTAAGTTTGCAAAATATCAGAAGTATGGCCCTCTCTATGCGGTAATTCAGAAGTTAATTTTCTATCAACAACTTTGATTGTGTTTCTTATTGTCTGTCGCGCAACGGATAAACACTATTAAATTAGAACAAATAAGCCTCCGGTCGCAAATATTAAGTCAAAATTGACCAGGTTTCTTCAGAATTAAACTAACTGTTCTAAAAGATATTAGGTATATAATACATTAATACTTGTTGCAACCCTTGTTCACTCAAGTACGAGCAGTCCTTAGCGGCTCGCCATCTTATTTACAACTATTCATGACGTCGCCTTTCCGGCTTAGATTTTTTAAAATGTGACTTGTAAGTACTGCATCTCTTTCCAATTAGTACAAACTTTAATTTGGTTAATGTATTATATACCTAATATGTTTCATAACAGTCAGTTTAATTCTAAAGATGACGCTCATAGTAGTATCGAAACCTCGTCAATTTTGACTTAATATTTGTGACCGAGAGCTTATTTGTTCTGATATAATTCTGACACGGTCACTGAACCTTAGCACCTATGTTCAAAATTAAACAATATTATTTTGTACTTCACAAACTGAGACGAGAATGTCCCTTGAATCATTCTGTATCTACTTTAAGCATGGGCAAACCTTTGCTCATGGGAAGTAAACAGGGCGGGAAAATGGAAATGTTACAAAATTATTAATGCCGACAAATAACCGTTTTCAAAATCGTGTGACATGAAGCGACCGCGATTTATCAGAGACATGTACCAAACTTCATTGTATTCATTTATTTAGTCTTATATTAATTATGGTGTCTCTCTGTTTTGTTATACTTTAGTCAGTGTGAACGTGGGATGGGGTATCGCTGTGCCCTCGCAACCTTACATTTTAACTACTTTCAACAACCCCACAAATCGGGTCATTTACACTCGTGCACCAATCGCACACATTCCTAGATAATACAAATATGGTCGTGAAATTAGCAATTGCTCAACTGACTATGAAATGACCTCCTCCGGACATATCGGAAGTGATAATTACAAAATGACGTGAAACATTTTTATAACTTAAGAAATTGTCGTTAAATTGACGGAACGTCGGCACTTGTTGGGCTGGTTGGTTGGTTATGCGGCCGACGCAGCTTGTGCAGCCAGTAGTTGTACCGTCGTCAGGAAAGCCGAAATTTGTTGGTTCTGAAGCTGAAAAGCTTGTGTTAGATCCATGACACTGGCCGTCTACGGCTGAGGCATACGGGCAGGGAGTGGAGGTGGTGGAGTAGCCATGGTTTGCACAAATGTGTTATTGCAAAAAAGCAAGCAGAGCCTCTGAAAGGAGAATTTTGATTAGTTCTCCAGGAACACACGCAACAACACAAAAACAACTGAGCAAATAGAAGTGATCATACCTGAAAGTTAAGCAACAGAGAAGCAAGCAAAATATTCGGCCAAATCAATTAACTTAGATTTACCCTAAATCATCCTCGTCGCCGCTGTAGTGTCCTCGTCAGCACTGCTGAGTCTCGTACAGTAGGAATCAAGAGAGAGGATGTTGTTTGGCGGCCGGTATACTCTTTCTACTAAACAACTGCACACATGTATTAACAGGCTCCTTTATTTACGTAAACAAAAAGCTACTTAGACTATATGATCAAAAGTATCCGGACACCTGGCTGAAAATGACTTACAAGTTCGTGGCACACTCCATCGGTGATGTTCGAATTCAGTATGGAGGTGGCCCACCCTTAGCAATGATGACAGCTTCCACTCTCGCAGTCCTACGTTTCATCAGGTGCTGGAAGACTTCCTGGGGAATGGCAGCGCATTCTTCGCGGAATGCTGCACTGAGGAGAGGTATCGATGTCGGTCGGTGAGGCCTGGCACAAAATCGGCGTCCCAAAACATCCCAAAGGTGTTCTATATTATACACGTCAGGCCTCTGTGCAGGCCATTCCAATACAGGGATGTTATCGTCGTGTAACCACTCCGCCTCAGGCCGTACATTACCAACAGGTGATCCACCGTGTTGAAAGATGCAATCGCCATCCCCGAATTACTCTTCAACAGTGAGAAACACGAAGGTGCTTAAAACATCAGTCTAGATCTGTACAGTGATAGTGCCATGACGAACAACAAGAGGTGTAAGGCACCTACATGAAAAACACGACGCCATCGCCATCGAATTTCACTGTTGGCACTACATATGTTGGCACACAATATTTTTCCACTGTCCAATCGTCTAATTCTTACGCTACTTACACGAAACGGGGTGTCGTTTGGAATTTACCGGCGTGATGCGTAGCTTATGAAAAGCCGCTCGACCATGAAATGCAAGTTTTCTCGCCTCCCGCCTGTCATGAAATTTGGAGTGGATCCTGATGCAGTTTCGAATTCCTGTGTGATGGTCTGGATAGATGTTTGCCTATTACACATTACGACCCGCTTCAACTGTCGGGGGTCTCTGTCAGTCAACAGACGAGGTCGGGCCGTGCGCTTGTGCTATACGTGTCCCTTCACGTTTCCACTTCATTATCAAGTCGTAAATAATGGACCTATGGAATTTTAGGAGTGTGGAAATTTCGCGTGCGGACGAATGACACAAGTGACACCCAATCACCTGAGCACGTTAGAAGTCTGTGAGTTCGGCGGAATGCCCCATTCTATTCTCTCACGATGGCTCAAATAGCTCTGAGCACTATGGGACTTAAAATCTATGGTCACCACTCCCCTAGAACTTAAAACTACTTAAACCTAACTAACCTAAGGACAGAACACAACACCCAGTCATCACGAGGAAGAGAAAATCCCTGACCCCGGCGGGAATCGAACCCGGAAACCCGGGCGTGGGAAGCGAGAACGCTACCGCACGACCACGAGCTGCGGACTCTCCCATGATGTCTAGTGACTACTGAGGTCGCTGGTATGGAGTACCTGACAGTAGGTGGCAGCACAAAGCACCTAACTAATATGAAAGACATATGTGTTTGGGGGCGTCCGGATGCTTTTGATCACATAGTGCATCATTAAAAGAGCTCTTCCCTAATAGTCCACGCCAGCCTCACTGCTGTGAAGTAAAAGTCGCAATATGCGATGCGTGCTGGACGCCAAACAGTATGTGAGTTGGTGCGACAGTGACTGGGCTAGTGACTGGGCGACTGAGCTAGTGACTGAGACTGACTGAGACAGAGCCCTTCGGCCTGCGCAGCGAACTAAATACGTGTTGTCGAGAGAGCAGTGGCGGCACTTTTTTTGCGAGTCTGTCTTTGGCCTCTCCCCTGATAGGGTTGCTTGATCCAGCGCCTACTATCGATATTCTTCCTACATCTTTGCCGACCGGTGTTCTAGCAAATGCTTACGCAAATTCACATATCATTAGTGCTATAAAACAAAGGAATATACAAAATATAGAACTAAACAAGGACTTCATCAAGTAGGTGATGGAGACCGCGGTAAGGCGAGAATAGATGTAACTGGAAACCTATAAAATGGTGTTTTATATTACCATTATTAATCCTACTGATTGATCAAAAGCCGGGAAGACGCTAAGAGTTTTTTTGGAAATTTTTCCAGTCCTCTGAACACCCAGTCAAATGCTCTTAACATATTTTTGTAGATCGTACGATGGGGGCTTGTAATTCAGCTAATTTTTTAAATCAGAAATAATGCTTCTCTTATCATCTCCTTTACAGATTTTATCTCAGTCTCTGGCCGAATGCCTACAATGAATAGTAACTCCATTCAGCTGCAGACTATGTGGTCTTATTTTGCCCCATTCGTGATATCTTTACATCTTTACCTTTATACACCAACGTTCATAAGCTGTTGGATTATGCCATCAGTCAAGTTTCATCTCATCGCCATAATGTCACATGCATAAGCTCCCCATTAGTAATGCGATTCCATCGTCGTTTGCTGCAAGTGTAATGATCCATTCGAACACTGTGGTTATGTGATCTACTTGCTCCGATCCTTCTTTGATTCCAAACCATTTAATTAAGCATCACTGCCGATACTGGTTCTTGTGTGAACAGTTCTTGTTGACGGTTAACCAGAGCTGATACAATGGTCGGAACCTGACCGTCAGAACATTTTCTTCTCCACGCAGACGATACTTTATCATAAAAATATAGTTCCCCGTTCAGTATGAAGCTACTCTGCCTCTCCTTACCTTGGTCGCTTGGTATGCGGACCGGGAAAAAGATGTCAATTAGGCATAAGAAGCTGAGGACGGAGAGGCTGTAATCCGCAGCCAGAAATTCATACGCGTAAGCCGAGTGAAATTTTGAGTAATATAATTCTACTGCGCTGCCTTTCAAGACCCGCGCCGAGCGGAATACTAATTGGCAGGAGGGCGGCTGCTCCTGCAGATGCGGCATCACGGCCCAATTACAGGGCCAGACGCGATTCATCGTGGAATAAATTCATACGGCATGGCCTCATTGCGTATTCTGGGTGCCAAATTTAAAATTCATCTGTGCTGCTCCGTGTAAGCTCTTTTATAATAATAAGGACTCTCGAGAGAGAATGCCCGAATTTTTGTAAATAACACAATGGCTTTGTCAAATTCATACATCGTACTCGGGTTATCTCGTTATAAATAAAATGATAATGCGCCTAAAAGCCGATAATATGGTGACATTACTCTAGTCGGTGCAGTACGAGATAGGACGTCCCAGTTGGTGCAGGTATTCTGACAGACAGAGACACTATTTTATCGGTCTCTTACATGTAGACAAGGCCACATTTTAGCCAACTAAGAATATGTCAAGAATAGAAGCTACAGGAATCAGCAGGAAAATAAAAATCCATGTCTTTTAAGTAAAAGGACCGCGAAATAATATTCATCGTTATTAATAATGAGAATTTAGAACAAATGAAGTATTTGATCTGTCTAGGATGTGACTTTACAGATGAATGTGATAGAGACACAGAGAAGAAACTACTAAAAATTTTTAAAGTCTCTGGAGCAATAAATAGGTGCCGGAAAAACAAATATAGAAAGAGACAAATCAAATTTTATAAAATCATGGCTGTTCTCCTGTTTACAGTATGGAAGTGAGTTATGGGTCAGATATAAGATAGTAAAATTCAGGCAGCAGAAATGATATTTCTTACAGCAGTAAAGAGATGTTGCTATTAGGAATGAACAGACAATGTATAAATCGGCAAATAATATCCGCGAAAACAAAACAAAATGATTTGAAGACATTAACAGAATGAGTAGAAAAACAGGAGGATCGTTCAGTAAGTAACACAACACTTTATTCTTTTTATGAAAGCAGTTTTGTTTTATACAGGATTCCAATACAACATATTACCACAGTCTTCGTTCAATGTGATGACCTTACAGCATCTTACTGGGAGGACCTGTATACCCGCCTCGTACACTATGTGATCAAAAGTATCCGATTCCCCATAAAATATACGTTTTTCATATTAGGTGCATTCTGCTGCCACCTAGTGCCAGGTACTCAATATCAGCGACCTCAGTAGTCATTAGACATCGTGAGAGAGCAGAATGGGACGCTCTACGGAACACACGGACTTCGAACGTGGTCAGATGATTGTGTCTTACTTGTGTCACACGTCTGTACGCGAGATTTCCACACTCCTAAACATCCCTAGGTCCACTGTTTCCGATGTGACAGTAAAGTGGAAACGTGAAGGGACACGTACAACACAGAAGCTTACAGGCCGATTGATAGTTGAAGACGGTCGAATGTGTAAGAGGCAGATATCTATCGAGACCATCACGCAGGAATTCAAAACTGCATCAGAATGCACTGCAAATTCTATGACAGTTAGGTGGGAGGCGAGAAAAGTTGTATTTCATGGTTGAGCAGCTGCTGATAAGCTACACATCACGCTGGTAAAGGCCAAACGATGCCTCGCTTGGTAAACATTAAGCGTAAACATTGGACTCCTGAACAGGGGAAAAAAGTTGTGTGGAGTGACGAATCACGGTACACAACGTGGCAGGGTGCGGGTATGGAGAATTCTCGGTGAATGTCGTCTGTCAGCGTCTGTAGTGCCAACAGTAGAATTCGGAGGCAGTAGTGTTATAGTGTACTCGTGTTTTTCATGGAGGGGGCTTACAGCCCTTGTTGTTTTGCGTGGCACTGTCACAGCAGAGGCCTACATTGATGTTTCAAGCACCTTCTTTCTTCCCACTGTTGAAGAATAATTCGGGGATGGCTATTGCATCTTTGAAGACGATCGAGCACGAAATTAATGCCGCGTATAATCTCTTCTGTATTGCGTTCCAAACATGAACCAAAACGCCTTTAAATAGGTGATCATAATAGTTCGTTTCATCAGCGCATCTCTGACATCAGTCTACCGTGTGATTCTGAAATACATTTCATGATACTCTGTAGGAATAAACTTGGGCTGTGTGAAGTCCATCTCGCTCTGTTCATCCACGAAAGCACGAGATCAGTACACTTCGGCACACTGAGTTGATACTGTGCTGCTTCAAAGCCCACGTTGTCGTCTGAAAGAGAGAGAGCGAGAGAAGGGGGATATCGGACTACAGGATTGAAGAGGTCCAAGCAAGTTCATCACTCTTGTGGTTTTAACGAAGAGAAATTTTCAGACCTGAAAATAATTTCGGGATCATCCCAAGGGAATGCTGTTGTTTTTGTTGTCCACAGGCTGGTTTGATGCAGCTCTCCGTGCTACTCTATACTGTGCAAGCCTCTTCAACTCCGAGTAACTACTGCAACCTACATCCTTCTGAATTCGCTTACTCTTCATCTCTCTCTACGATTTTTACCTTCCACGCTTCCCTCCAATACTACATTGGTGAGCCCTAGATGCCTCAGACCTTGTCCTACCAACCGACCCCTTCTTCTAGTCAAGTTGTGCCACAAATTCCTCTTCTCCCCAATTTAGTTTAGTACCTCCTCATGAGTTACTTGATCTACAAATCCAGCCTTCACCATTCTTCTGTAGAAACACGTTTCGGCAGCTTCTACTCTCTTCAGGTGTGAACTATTTATCGTCCATGTTTCACTTTCATACACAGCTACACTCCATACAAATACTTTCAGAAAGTACTTCTTGACACTTAAATCTATACTCGATGTAGAAAAATTTCTCTTCTTCAGAAGCGCTTTCCTTGCCATAGCCAGTTTACATTTTTTATCCTTTACACCGGCTTAGTGCAAGAATTACCAGTTGGCCTACATAAGCAAACGTAATTAAATGCTAACAAATAGGCGGAAAACTCTTTACTGCAAAGACTACATGCATGCCGTGCAAGCATTCACTGGGTGGAAGTAACAGTGGTTTAAAAATACTCTCTGCCACACACCATAGAATGTTTCAAGTATCGTACACAGAAGGGCCAAAGAGCTGGTATAGTCTTGCGTATTCAATACAGAGATATGTAAACAGGCAGAATACGGCGCAGCGCTCGGTAAAACCTTTATCAGACAACAAGTGTCTGCCGCAGATTTTAGATCGGTTACTGCTGCTACAATGGTAAGTTATCAAGATTTAAGTGAGTTTAAACGCCGGCGCACGAAGATTATATATATATATATATATATATATATATATATATATATATATATATATATATATATATATTTGCTGTTGTTACCATACGATAAATAAATAAACCTTCGTGTTCCATTAAAACCACCATTAACTTTTACGAAGAATACAAACGCTGTCGATATTCTTCACTTGGGAGACAAGATATTGAAACTTCCTGGCACATGAAAACAGTGTGCTGGACCGAGACTCGAACTCGGCACCTTTGCCTTTCGCCGGCAGGTTCGCAGGAGAGCTTCTGTAAAGTTTGGAAGGTAGGAGACGAGCTACTGACAGAAGTAAAGCTGTGAGGACAGGGCGTGAGTCGTGCTTGGGTAGCTCACTTGCCCGCTAAAGGCAAAGGACTCGAGTTCGAGTCTCGGTCCGGCACAAAGTTTTAATCTGCCAGGAAGTTTCATATCAGCGCACACTCCGCTGCAGAGTGAAAATATTATTCTGGAGACTAAATATTGTTTAGGTTTTTTTACGAAATGACTTTTCTTTTTAAACAAAGTACAATGAAATGCATAAGTTCACGTAACTTCCAATTAATTTTAGTTATTATCGTTCAGCTATGACATTATATTTCCAAGCATTTATCAAACATGACCATAAGAAAAGTCATGGATATAAACTTACCAAGACACAGTAATAGATGTTCAATTGTCCTGAAGTCACTGAAGAGATGCTTGAGGACCATTCTGTGAATATGGTGGTAGAAATCAATTTTCTATACTTTTCCTAAAGACATGGAAGAAAATATATTAGGTGCATACTGAAGTAAGAGCCCAGAGGACAAATGAGATAGATCATCGACTGCATCGAGAGTATATGCAGCCGTTGAACCATCAGATACAAACAGCATCTAGGAAGCTGATCTTTGTGCCACTGGAAGTTAAAGTAGTCTGGCATGGTAAGGACGAAAGCAGTCCGTTTGGAGTTTCTGCATCTGAAGTGTCGACAGAAAAAAGTCGTCTATTACTTTATTAAAGCTACATATACAGAAAAGCTACATATACAGAAAATACAAAAGCAAAACGAGGATAATGGAATGTAGTCGAATTAAGTCGGGTGATGCTGAGGGAATTAGATTAGGAAGTGAGACACTTAAAGTAGTAAAGGAGTTTTGCTATTTGGGGAGCAAAATAACTGGTGATAGTCGAAGTAGAGAGGATATAAAATGTAGACGGGCAATGGCAAGGAAAGCGTTTCTGAAGAAGAGAAGTTTGTTAACATCTAGTATAGATTTAAGTGTCAGGAAGTCATTTCTGAAAGTATTTGTATGGAGTGTAGCCATGTATGGAAGTGAAACATGGACGATAAATAGTTTGGACAAGAAGAGAATAGAAGCTTTCGAAATGTGGTGTTACAGAAGAATGCTGAAGATTGGATGGATAGATCACATAACTAATGAGGAAGTATTGCATCGGATTCGGGAGAAGAGAAGTTTGTGGCACAACTTGACCAGAAGAAGGGATCGGTTGGTAGGACATGTTCTGAGGCATCAAGGGATCACCAATTTAGTATTGGAGGGCAGCGTGGAGGGTAAAAATCGTAGAGGGAGACCAAGAGATGACTACACTAAGCAGATTCAGAAGGATGTAGGTTGCAGTAGGTACTGGGAGATGAAGAAGCTTGCACAGGATAGAGTGGCATTTAGAGCTGCATCAAACCAGTTTCAGAACTGAAGACCACAACAACATACAGAAATATGAACCAAAAAATCATATTAGGGCCGTACCTTGATGAAATATTCAGAATACTGAGAATTTCAGTAATATCCACATATATAACCTATTTGTTACTGTAGATGAAAGATAAACGACCGGTTTCACACGAGAGACAAAAGAATTAACTAAACATCTGTAAAACTGATGCTACCCTATGACACAAACCGTATCGCTGCAGATTGATAATGGAAGAACGATATGCATGGTACCATGGAAAGGCACAGAATGCGGTACGATGTAGGTATTCTTTGGATCGTTGTATTAAAGGCTAAAAAGAAGGAAAGTTTGGCCGCTATTGAATTACCACACAAAATTCATGCTAACTCGGGTGTATTAAACTATCTTCAAGGATCGCTTCCATGATTTAGTACTTATCGTCACTGAGTTCTGATATGGAAATCAAAGGGTTAAGTTCCCGGCGATGACTGAGCAATTTTCTGTGGTGGCAGGTTCAGGTACGCGTGCACGTGTACCAATTGCGTCCAAATGACAGTTTTCCTAATAAAGGCGCAATGACGTTTATAAGCAGATCTCAGATCTCCAGAGCTTCGCTGAAGTAAAGGAATTTTATCAAGTTCTTCACAAAATTTAGTCATCTGTTCCTAAATTCTCGCTAAGTAATTTCTCCAGATACTGGTAGCGAAATTATGTTTCATCATTACTCCCTGGACATTGGAAATAGGTGGTCCAGGAATGTATGCGACAGTTATGGTCTTACAGAGCCCAGAACATTACATTGTTTGGCAAACGTTGAATAAAAACGAAAGTAACTTCAAACAACCGTAATAAAATGCCTAGTTTACAGACTAGACACAAAAGAAATTCGCGGTTAAATAAATTAGAATCATCAGATGGTTTTATGGCTGTGCTGATATCTAACAAGAAGCAGAATCATTTGATACGAAGAAGCAGGACAACGTAAACAGTGTCTTCACTCGTTGCAATGAGTAGTAGGTTTATGTAAAGGCAGAGTCAATAAACAAGAAAAGAACCTGACTGTATAGGTTTATACAATTACTTACAAATTTCTTGAGCCTGCCACATTTTTCAATTTCAGATAGATAAGACACTATTGAAAATGATGTGACATAGAATGAACACAAGAAACAAGGTAAGGTGAAGACAGTTCTTAAATTTACTGGAAGTATTGTGGCGAAGCACAATATATATGTTCAAGAAATCACATATATGAAGTAACACGCCAGTGCATCGTACTCCAGTGCATTTCTCCAAAGCTTAGGGTGCTTGTCAGGTGGGAAGACGTGGAAAGGTTTCTTACGTGCCTGATAGTATCGTAAAAAGTCGGTATAGCTAACTGAACAGTGTAGTGTAAATTCTTAGGGTATTCTCTTGGGAATGATTGATAAGTAGGTGGCGCATTTCTCTCGAAACCCTGCTGAATAAATTAAAACAACCTGTGCTAGTTCTTTATCCAACCGTTCCACTGTCTCTACCTTATAGCTCATGTAGAAGTCGTGGGACAAATACAAGAATAATTCTGTAGCAAACAGCATTTTCTCCTCACTATATGTTTTGTATTAAACGTAATAATACTGTGGAAAATTATGTATTTTTTGTGTCCTGCTGACAAGTAGCTGCAGTTAGTTTTGTTTAGGTTTGACCCCTGAACCACGCAGTTTCTGTTCTCTTGTTTCAAACGCAAATCAATGCAACAATTAAGAAACAGCTAAAAGGAAATTCTTTCCAAAAAGTTTCTCACTGAGCTATGTGTTTTTTCGAGCGAAATCTATGAATTACACATACTTTTTCACTCTTGTATGGATAAACCGTTTGTAAAGATAAGTGATAATCAAACTCACGATGAATGATCGTATACTGAATTTTAGAAAGCTTGATTTTTCTTCGATGAATGCTACTAAATGGTTTATCTAAGATAACAGTGTTTGTATACAGAATTAAATAAAAAGTTTGATCCAAACTTTCCTGGCACATTCCTCATACATAAAATGAAAATATATGATACAACCATGGACCCGGAGACGCTTTATTTTCGTGGAGGAGCCCAGTTTATGCATCTCTTTACAGATTATTAATCAAGATTAGAACGTACCAGAATACCGAATGAAACTATTTCTTATGCGAATTTTTTAGAACTCCCTCCTTGTTACACCTACAGGTGACAGAGTGTCATGTTCATCTACTCAGACTCAACGGATGAGCCCAAAATCCTTTTCGGGAGAAAACTCAATCTGATATGCTGGACGACGTGCCTGTGTTACTACGACAAGACATGTACTTAATGCACAATGAAGTGGATTCTCATTCAAGTTTTAATGCCCATTGACTTTTAGGTATGTTCTTTGAGAGATGGGCAGGAAGAAGTTGACCCTTCTCCTGGCATCCACGTTCTCCGAACCTAAACCTCCTGGACCTTTAAGTATTCATAGAAGTTGTGTCCCGACCTCCAATACCAGATGCGAAAAGTCTGTATGGAACCCAGTTCAAGCAAGATATAGAGTATATTTATTTATTTATTCAATTCCATTTTAGTCAGTTACGTATAATTTACTCACAGTCAGTACTGATTTTTACACAAACTATGCAATATATTTTAATACTTCATTTTATGTTGTGTCCTCATGTCATTAATTTTGGAAGGCTGCGAAACTATATGCAGTTCTCCATGGATATATCAGCATAAGCTGGCTTCTTTTATCAACGCCAATAGAGGAAATTTCCAACATTTTACTTAAGAAAGCGCTTTACACTGCATATTATCACGTTCTGTTTCAGCGTGTTTCGCATTGTGAACGTACCATGGAGAGTTGTAGAGAATGAGTCCTAACATAGAAATAAAACGTTTCCGAAACCATATCCATATAACAATGAATATTATTTTATCTAAAACGATTATGTCCTGAAAATGTGACTGTAAATATTTGTTACATGCAGTAATTATTAAGTGGTGACTTATCAGGTGTCTGTCCAGCATAACAGTGCAACTTCATTCCATTGCTGATAAAGCACAAGGCCACACGCCTTTGTTTTAACTAAATGAAACTTCGTGGATAGTTTTTCACCATGATAAACTGCAACGGCAATGTAGCCTATCGAAGAGGGGAAGCATAAGGTTTCAATTATCACATCGAAAAATATAAGGTTACCTAATAAATATTTTGTTCATCTGAAAGTACACATCTGTAATTCTGCTACATATTGGCACCCCGCAACAGCGCCGTAAAACACTGCTGGACGAGAAGCCCATTAATTTAACGGCGTATCATGAAGAAATTCGATTCTGTAGCAGTGTGTGGCAATCATACATCAAGTCACACGGTGGTTACGTGGCACAGTACGTGGCATAGATGCTCCCAATGGGGTAAAACAAGAGTCTGAGTGATGAAGAACGAGGTGGTAGAGCTATCATGCCACAGCATACGTCCTGTCTTCGATATTACATATTAGTACCACCCCAGTGGCAATGCCGGCCGGGCCGGCCGCGGTGGCCGTGCGGTTCTGGCGCTGCAGCCCGAAACCGCGGGACTGCTACGGTCGCAGGTTCGAATCCTGCCTCGGGCATTTATGTTTGTGATGCCCTTAGGTTAGTTAGGTTTAAGTAGTTCTAGGTTCTAGGGGACTTATGACCTAAAATGTTGAGTCCCATACTGCTCAGAGCCATTTGAACCATTGCCGGCCGGGGTGGTCGAGCGGTTCTAGGCGCTACACTCTGGAACCGTGCGACCGCTACGGTCGATGGTTCGAATCCTGCCTTCGGCAATGATGTGTGTGATGTCCTTAGTTTAGTTAGGTTTAAGTAGTTTTAAATTCTATGGGACTGACGACCACAGAAGTTAAGTCCCATAGTGCGCAGAGCCATTTGAACCAACCCAGTGGGGTTCTACAGTTGGTAATAGAATGGCCAGTTTCCGTCTGACGCTGTTGGGGTTCACGTGGGATCTGGCGGACCTAGTGACTCGTGTCCGCTGAGCCCCACCTATAGCAGCTCTGTGCTTCGAGCGCCGTCTGGCCCCGCAACATGGGACAGCCAGCGGCAGCCACTCAACAGTCTCACTCAGGCCTGGAGCCACTTCTCTTCGACACAATAGTTTAGTTCAGCCGCCCTCATCCTAATTTCCATTATGATAGCTGGACTCTGTTTCTTGTTGCATCATTTGTAACGAGTCTCCATATGCGTGGAGAGATACAGGTTACGTATACCTTCTGTTTGCAGTGCTCCTTCTTCACTAATCACTTCTGCTCCTGTCCAGATTTCTTACGTTGACAGTTGATGCACAACTCTGTGGCCCCTCTCTCATTACTGTTTTGTATGAAGCTGTACACAACATTATTACGAGCTTCAGACAAATGTGTGGCCTGCGGAACGCTAACAGGGCGTTGACGACAATGTGGGCTGAGGTCTACTAAGCTACCCTTTAATGGAGTGAGAGAGAGAAAGTCTCCTAGTTTGCTTCCCACAGGTGATTTTGAAATGGAGATGAGGAGTTG
Source organism: Schistocerca gregaria (assembly GCF_023897955.1). NCBI lineage: Eukaryota > Metazoa > Arthropoda > Insecta > Orthoptera > Acrididae > Schistocerca > Schistocerca gregaria. The sequence goes on along the minus strand of NC_064927.1, from coordinate 405,014,129 downwards.
GCTTCATTAGAAGTGAATAAGGATTCAGTTTAAGAACAATTTATTCAGAGATATGTCTTACACTGCCTTCATATCTTTGCAGATCTGTGAGTACAGGTTATCACTCCATACTTCACTCCTTTCTACATCAGATTAAAACTGTGTGCCGGACCGAGACACGAACTCGGCAGATTTCGGAATTTAGTGATCAGCCCCTTCCGTTTATCGCGTCGTCTATATGCAAGTGTGTCCCACTTGAAACTTTCTATGAGATATGTAACGCTCTCGCGGAAGAGCTTCTGCAAAGTTTGGAAGGTAGGAGATTAGGTAGAAGTAAAGCTGTGAGGACGGGGCGTGAGTCGTGCTTGCGTATTCAGTTGGTAGAGCACTTGCCCGGGAAAGGCAAAGGTCCCGAGTTGGAGTCTCGGTCCGACACACAGTTTTAATCTGGCAGGAAGTTTCATATCAGCACACACTCCGCTCTAGAGTGAAAATTTCATTCTGTCTACACATATTCTCCGCTTTCCACCAAGCGGTGTGTGGCGGAGGGTACAATTCGGGCCAAAGTCATATTTCGCGCGAGGGTAGAAAAAACTGTTTGAACGCCTCAGTACGACCTCTAATTTCCCTTATCTTTGAATGGTGATCATTGCGAGATTTGAAAGTTGGTGATAATAATATATGCTCTACATCCTCAGCGAAGATCGGATTTCGGAATTTAGTGATCAGCCCCTTCCGTTTAGCGCGTCGTCTATATGCAAGTGTGTCCCACTTCAAACTTTCTGTGAGATATGCAACGCTCTCGCGATGGCTAAATGTACCAGTCACGAACATTGCCGCTCTTCTTTGGACCTTCTCCCTCTCTTGAATCAGACCCAACTGGTAAGTGTCCCATACAGACGAACAATACTCTAAGACTGCACGAACTAACGCATTGTAAGCAGTTTCCTTTGTTGAAGGAGTACATCGCTTCAGGATTCTATCAATAAACCGCAATCTAGAGTTCGCCTTGCCCATTACTTGTGTAATCTGATCATTCCATTTGAGATCATTTCGAATAGACACACCGAGATACTTGACGGATGTTACCGCTTCCAAAGACTGGGCATTTATTTTATACTTGTACATTAATGGGGATTTACGCCTTGTTAAACGCAGTAGGTTACACTTACTAATATTGAGACATAACTGCCAGTCATTATACCACACATTTATTTTCTGCATTTCCACACTTATTTGCTCACAATTTTCTTGTGATGCTACTTTCCTGTAGACTATAGAATCATCGAGAAACAGTCTAATTCCGCTGTCAATACCATCAATAAGATCGTTTATGTAAATCGTAAAAAGCAGCGAAGCTATTACGCTGCCCTGGGACATACCTGAAGTTACACTTGTTTCTGTTGAAGTCACCCGATTCAGGACGGCATACTGCCCTCCGTGTGCTAGAAAACTTTCTGTCCAACGGCATATGGCATCGGGTAGACAAAAAAGCGCACACTTTTTAGAGCAAGCTTTCCAGCAACTACCACATCTTGAGTTCTACCTTTCGCTATCAGAGACGAACGACAGAACACAATCAAATATTTAAATCGAAATGGGGAAGTTCTGACACATAGAAGATATTGACTATTACTTAGGTGACTAGACCCACTCACTCATAATAGGAAATTGCATTTGTTACTCTTTGTATTCTGTTGTTGTTGTTGTTGTTGTTGTAGTCTTCAGTCCTGAGACTGGTTTGATGCAGCTCTCCATGCTACTCTATCCTGTGCGAGCTTCTTCATCTCCCAGTACTTACTGCAACCTACATCCTTCTGAATCTGCTTAGTGTATTCATCTCGTGGTCTCCCTCTATGATTTTTACCCTCCATACTGCCCTCCAACGCTAAATTGGTGATCCCTTGATGCCTCAGAACATGTCTTACCAACCGATCCCTTCTTCTTGTCAAGTTGTGCCACAAACTCCTCTTCTCCCCAATTCTATTCAATACCTCCTCATTAGTTATTGTGACCTACCCATCTAATGTTAAGCATTCTTCTGTAACACCACATTTAGAAAGCTTCTATTCTCTTCTTGTTCAAACTATTTTTCGTTCATCTTTCACTTCCATACATAGCTACACTCCATACAAATACTTTCAGAAACGGCTTTCTGACACTTAAATCTACACTCGATGTTAGCAAATTTCTCTTCTTAAGAAACGCTTTTCTTGCCATTCCCAGTCTACATTTTATATCCTCTCTACTTCGACCATCATCAGTTATTTTGCTCCCCAAATAGCAAAACTCCTTTACTACTTTAAGTGAGTCATTTCCTAATCTAATTCGCTCAGCATCACCCAATTTAATTCGACTACATTCCATTATCCTCCTTTTGCTTTTGTTGATGTTCATCTTATATCCTCCTTCCAAGACACTGTCCATTCCATTCAACTGCTCTTCCAAGTCCTTTGCTGTCTCTGACAGAATTACAATGTCATCGGCGAACCTCAAAGTTTTTATTTCTTCTCCATGTATTTTAATACCTGCTCTGAATTTTTCTTTTGTTTCCTTTACTGCTTGCTCAATATACAGATTGAATAATATCGGGGAGAGGCTACAACCCTGTCTCACTCCCTTCCCAACCGCTGTATCATTTTCATGTCCCTTGACTCTTATAACTGCCATCTGGTTTCTGTACAAATTGTAAATAGCCTTTCGTTCGCTGTTTTTACCCCTGCCACCATTAAAATTTGAAAGAGAGTATTCCAGTGAACACTGTCTAAAGCTTTCTCCAAGTCTACAAATGCTAGAAACGTAGGTTTGCCTTTCCTTAATCTTTCTTCTAAGATAAGTCGTAATGTCAGTATTGCCTCACGTTTTCCAGTATTTCTACCGATTTGTATTCTGACAGACAAGAAAGACTATTAATCCAAGAATTACCTTCACATGTGCTTATTTGGTAAAATGTACTGCGGTCAGTAAAAAACTGTGCCGGAGCGGGACTCAAACCCGAATTTCCTACTTCATGTGAGCAGTCGCCTTAACACCTTCGGATGACTGAGATCGCTACCAAGACAGACCCTCGACGCCCACATGTCACCGTTTTGTCTACTTCCTATACTCGCATAGATACTCCGAATCTCGTACAGCGAGAAACATTTTTAGGCAAGAAGTGCCACGTTGTAGGGCTTGTGTTGTTTCCTTCGCACTCTATAATGTTCTTCACTCATATATGCATGTCTGAAGAACATTTCAGAGCATATGGAATCAACACAGGCATTGCAACCATGGTATTTCGTGCTTAAAAACGAGGCCGCAACTTTAGTCGTACGTCGCTCTTCCGTCATCATCATCATTATTGACACACACGTAGCATTAGAAATATTGTAGTGGACCGTGTTGTATCGAAACAAAGGATAAATAAAGACTACCCGGATTATACTCGTCCAACCTCTGATACTGAGCACACTTCGTGACCTCAAAAAACTTTAAAATAGTGACAAACCTTTTTCTCAACTTTTTTCTTACTTACTCATTTAAGGTCAAATATTTAATACATTATCTCAGTTCTAAAGCATTCAGAAGTTTGAAGCTGTTTGTAACATGGGAGTTTGGTACTTAAATGAATCAGTGTTTACTGATATTGGAACCAATTGATCTTATTCCTGTTTCCTATTTCGTAAATTTACGCTGTCGACGTCGTGTATTTTAGGGAGTGTCTCACTGTATGAGCTTTGTAAGTTAAGATCGCAGTACAAAATAACTGCAGATGGAGCATTATGCAAAAACATAGTTGACTTCTTGTCAAAAAAATTCGTATAATTTCGACACATCCGAATGCAGCATCACAGGATTATTAGCACAACAAGCGGCTGTCCTTCGTTTCTTATAGACTCCCTCGGAACTCTGTGCTGGATGTACACCTCGTAGCTGATGGCGCGGCTATTAGGAGGAAGGATCGCGGAGCGCCTTCATTTTGCGTGATGGTCTCTGCTTCAGACCGCCACAAAGCGGCTTAATGCGAGTTTCATGTCTCCCCCGCAAGAAAGTGAACATTATGCAAATAGCTGTGCCGTCCTACTACAGAAACAAACGGGAAAAGCCGTTAACGGTGATGCCGTTCTGTAAACAACAAGGCGATGTTTTTGAGAGCCGTGCAAGTAACACCGTGTATCCTGGGGGCTGTTTTACACCAAGGAGCGTAATGCACGAAACGCTCCAAAAGTTTCCATCTCTACAGCCTGTGCGAATAAGACACTGATGTACTAGCAATTTATCTAATGAAAAGACTATTGACTTGGTTGCAAAAGTTTTTTAGTCCCGGGCTACTTTCCTGGTAAAATCAAGTAATGTGTTTTAATCAATAAAAATAAATTCCTTAACATATTTTTCTCATTTTTGGTGTAGCCGTTTAAGGACCACGTACTTTTTATCTTTTATTATTATTATTGTTATTATTATTATTACTTACTTACTTATCATTCGTAGTTCTCTTTTCCCTCTGGTATTCATTCATCGTTCCATGTTACGTCTTTCTATTTCTTCAGACCATTTTACTAGCACTGCCTTCGTATAATAAATAATTCTGGATTTTTTTATATCGCAGATCCTTTGCTACCGTATATTTTTATTTTTAAAATCCTCGAATCTAGCTTATTACTTCCAGAGGGATACTTTAACATACAATTTTTAACCCATCGCCACCCATTCTGTATAAGTACCCATCGTCGTTTACTATGTCTCATCGTGTTTCGCCATTGCTTCGTAATGACTACCTACCTGTATGTAATTACTGAAGTACTTCACATTTTTCCCATAAGATCCCTATGCAATATTTCTAACTATAAGAGCACGAAGATTTTCCAAAGATGCAGGAGCAGCTCACGAAGAAGATGTCGAAAGCTCGATGTTTTAATCAGAACTGACACTGCGAGAACTCCGAGATTCTTTTATACACTTCTGATTGGTTTCTAATTACAATCATCTTGAAGGTTCACTTGTTTCGATGCAGTCTTGTTTCGCGATTATTTTTAACGTCTTATTTTAGGAAGATATTTTATATAGCAAATTTCTTGATTATTCCAGTGCTTCTCCCATTTGTGGAATTTTTTCACTTATCATAAAATTTTCTGAACCATTTTCTTGATTTATATCTGTTAAACACATAAACTTTCATAGCGTTTTCTAGTTGACCAAAATTTGGTATGAAATATCATTCCATATTTCTTTTAACGAAACATTCAGTTTTTACTGCATGAATCCTTGAGGTTTCACTATTTATTGTCTATTTGAAGAGTCAGATAAGTATTTCTGCGTATTTTAGATTTGTAGGGCGTATACTCATTTAAAAAAGCTAATTAGTTTACTTCCATAAGTCGCTTTAATCTTGTCCACCTTACTGATAATGCTTTATACACTTCGAATTTTTCTTTCCCATTTCTGTAAGGTTACACTGGGATGCTACTGAGAAGGACTAAAAATAGACATCTTAACAGGTACCGAGCAACGTAGCGAAATGTTTAACATACTGGACTCTAATTCGGAAGGAGTGAGGTTCGAATGCCAAACTGACAATAGGTTAGCGTTATTCCTGCTATCCTTAAAAAGATCACGGGGAATGCGGGGATGATACTTCAAACAATAGGACCAGGCAGTCTACTTCCATCTTTCCCCAATTCGAGCTTGCCCTGTGTCGTCAGGATCTCGTTTTCATCGGAACGTTAAATTATAATCATTCTTCCTTCTACTTCTCTGGTACTTTCATTTACTTGGAAAATTTAAAAAATATACGTAAGAATTTCATGGATTGTGTTATGCTTTCACGCTTCACAAATTAGATATGTCACTAATTCTATAGTTTTTTTTGTTTGAAGGTATTTCATTAAAAGGCACGAGCACGTTTTTCAAATCCACAGCTGTAATCAATTGCATCTCAGAAATTCAGTATACGGCTGCAGATTACTGATTTCAAATTGAATATCTGCTCAGCATTTACATTATTCATGTAATAGTCCATGGAATATCTGTTGAACATTGATTGTTAGAACGTAAGTAAGATCTGGGTCGTGGGTTAATCAGTAGAAAAATGTACTTGACAACAAAGTAAACATATACATGCAATACATGAATCATATATGAGAAAAAGAGAAACGGAATTCCAATTAATAATACGGTCAGTAACCCGCAGCCTCGATAACTGATTGGCATCTCCGAGGCATGCTTGGATTCAAGTTTTCCGCTTATTCACGTGGAAGAGACTTCCAAATGCTTCGAATTCGCATTGACAGCTGTTTCAAAGAGAAGATCTTGTTTCCTTGCAACTTTTTCATGTTAGACCATCCTTTAACTATACGATTAGCGTCAGGCGACTGTGAGGACCAGTCAGTACCTACACACCTTTCTGCTTTTTCCTGTCACAGCAAAGTTTGCTGTTGTGCTTCGGATCATTATCTTCCTGCAGTATCCAATCTTCATTTTTTTTCGATGAACCAACGTTTAGCAGTCGGTACCAAACATTTTTGATAAACGCGACGCGTAAGTTGCATTCATGTCTCTTCTTGTGTATTTCAGTCGAGAATTCAAAGTAAAGCAATGCTATTTGGCATTGTCTGAAGGAATTAGGTTTCCTTTGTTGTAATGGGAAACAACTAAAGCGATGTCTCTTATCATCTGTGTCTAATGCAGACCTCGCTCTTGCTTAAAAGACAGGATCTTATAGATAAATGGTACAGGAGATATTTGTTATACAAGCTCTCATTGCTTGCAGGATGCGATCCATCTCATCGACAGACGAGGTTAATTATGAAATTATTTCATTCAAATAAGTAACATCACAATTAACGCTTGTAAGCAGGGTGGAAATACCTATTACCTGAACAATATAATTATGTTGTTGGTGTGGTCTTCAGTCCTGAGACTGGTTTGATGCCGCTCTCCATGCTACTCTATCCTGTGCAAGCTTCTTCATCTCCCAGTACCTACTGCAACCTACATCCTTATGAATCTGCTTAGTGTATTCATCTCTTGGTCTCCCTCTACGATTTTTATCCTCCACGCTGCCCTCCAATACTAAATTGGTGATCCCTTGATGCCTCAGAACATGTCCTAGCAACCGATCCCTTCTTCTGGTCCAGTCGTGCCACAAACTCCTCTTCTCCCCAACTCTATTCAATACCTCCTCATTAGTTATGTGATCTACCCATCTAATCTTCAGCATTCTTCTGTAACACCACATTTGGAAAGCTTCTCTTCTCTTCTTGTCCAAACTATTTATCGTCCATGTTTCACTTCCATACATGGCTACACTCCATACAAATACTTTCAGAAATGAATTCCTGACACTTAAATCTATACTCGATGTCAACAAATTTCTCTTCTTCAGAAACGCTTTCCTTGCCATTGCCAGTCTACATTTTATATCCTCTCTACTTCGACCATCATCAGTTATTTTGCTCCCCAAATAGCAAAACTCCTTTACTACTTTAAGTGTCTCATTTCTTAATCTAACTCCCTCAGCAGCACCCGACTTAATTCGACTACATTCCATTATCCTCGTTTTGCTTTTGTTGATGTTCATCTTCTATCCTCCTTTCAAGACACTATCCATTCCATTCAACTGCTTTTCCAAGTCCTTTGCTGTCTCTGACAGGATTACAATGTCATCGGCGAACCTCAAAGTTTTTACTTCTTCTCCATGGATTTTAATACCTACCCCGAATTTTTCTTTTGTTTCCCTTACTGCTTGCTCAATATACAGATTGAATAACATCGGGGAGAGGCTACAACCCTGTCTTACTCCCTTCCCAACAACTGCTTCCCTTTCATGTCCCTCGACTCTTATAACTGCCATCTGGTTTCTGTACAAATTGTTAATAGCCTTTCGCTCCCTGTATTTTACCCAGGCCACCTTTAGAATTTCAAAGACAGTATTCCAGTCAACATTGTCAAAAGCTTTCTCTAAGTCTACGAATGCTAGAAACGTAGGTTTGCCTTTCCTTAATCTTTCTTCTAAGATAAGTCGTAAGGTCAGTATTGCCTCACGTGTTCCAACATTTCTACGGAATCCAAACTGATGTTCCCCGAGGTCGGCTTCTACTAGTTTTTCCATTCGTCTCTAAAGAATTCGTGTTAGTATTTTGCTGCTGTGGCTTATTAAACTGATTGTTCGGTATTTTTCACATCTGTCAACACCTGCTTTCTTTGGAATTGGAATTATTATATTCTTCTTGAAGGCTGCGGGTATTTCGCCTTGTTTCATACACCTTGCTCACCAGATGGTAGAGTTTTGTCAGGACTGGCTCACCCAAGGCCGTCAGTAGTTCCAATGGAATGTTGTCTACTCCGGAGGCCTTGTTTCGACTCATGTCTTTCAGTGCTCTGTCAAACTCTTCACGCAGTATCGTATGTCCCATTTCATCTTCATCCACATCCTCTTCCATTTCCATAATATTGTCCTCAAGTACATCGCCCTTGTATAGACCCTCTATATACTCCTTCCACCTTTCTGCCTTCCCTTCTTTGCTTAGAATTGGGTTTCCATCTGAGCTCTTGATGTTCGTACAAGTGGTTCTCTTATCTCCGAAGGTCTCTTTAATTTTCCTGTAGGCAGTATCTAGCTTACCCCTAGTGAGACAAGCCTCTACATTCTTATATTTGTCCTCTAGCCATCCCTGCTTAGCCATTTTGCACTTCCTGTCGATCTCATTTTTGAGACGATTGTATTCCTTTTTGCCTGCTTCATTTACTGCATTTTTATATTTTCTCCTTTTATCAATGAAATTCAATATTTCTTCTGTTACCCAAGGATTTCTACTAGCCCTCGTCTTTTTACCTACTTGATTATTTGCTGCCTTCACTACTTCATCCCTCAAAGCTACCCATTCTTTTTCTACTGTATTTCTTTCCACCATTCCTGTCAATTGTTCCCTTACGCTCTCCCTGAAACTCTGTACAACATCTGGTTCTTTCAGTTTATCCAGGTCATATCTCCCTAAGTTCACTCCTTTTTGCAGTTTCTTCAGTTTTAATCTACAGGTCATAACCAATAGATTGTGGCCAGAGTCCACATCTGCCCCTGGAAATGTCTTACAATTTAAAATCTGGTTCCTAAATCTCTGTCTTACCATTATATAATCTATCTGATACCTTTTAGTATCTCCAGGGTTCTTCCATGTATACAACCTTCTTTCATGATTCTTAAACCAAGTATTAGCTATGATTAAGTTGTGCTCTTTAATTTTCCTGTAGGCAGTATCTAGCTTACCCCTACCGAATTCCAGTCATCCATGACTATTAAATTTTCATCACCCTTCACTATCTAAATAATTTCTTTTATTTCATCATACATTTCTTCAATTTCTTCGTCGTCTGCAGAGCTAGTTGGCATATAAACTTGTACTACTGTAGTAGGTTTGGGCTTTGTGTCTATCTTGGCCACAATAATGCGTTCACTATGCTGTTTGTAGTAGCTTACCCGCTCTCCTATTTTCCTATTCATTATTAAACCTACTCCTGCAATACCCCTATTTGATTTTGTGTTTATAACGCTGTAGTCACCTGACCAGAAGCCTTTTCCTCCTGCTACCGAACTTCACTAATTACCATTATATCTAACTTTAACCTATCCATTTCCCTTTTTAAGTATTCTAACCTACCTGGAGCTCCGAATGGGGGACTATTTAACCTCCGGAATATTTTACCCAAGAGGACGCCATCATCATTTAATCATACAGTAAAGCAGCATGCCCTCGGGAAAAATTTCGGCCGTAGTTTCCCCTTGCTTTCAGCCGTTCGCAGTACCATCACAGCAAGGCCGTTTTGGTTATTGTTACAAGGCCAGATCAGTCAATCATAGACTGTTGCCCTTGCAACTACTGAAAAGGTTGCTGCCCCTCTTCAGAAACCACACGTTTGTCTGGCCTCTCAACACATACCCCTCCGTTGTGGTTGCACCTACGGTACGGCTATCTGTATCGCTGAGGCACGCAAGCCTCCCCACCAACGGCAAGGTCCATGGTTCATGGGGGGGGGGGGGGGTTATAATAATAAAGTAGTAAAAATAATACTGCGAGAATAAGACGTACTTTTACTAACGTACATCACAAAATATTGTGTATCTATATCTGGGCATAAACTATGCAAGCCACTGTGGAGTGTGAAGCAAAGCGAAGTGTATTTCTTATGATTGTTAGCCATGTTCTGTCCTATTATGTGACTATTTAGGAGGAAAAACACGCTATGAGTTTGTGCCCATGTCTTTTGTCTTATTCTCTGATGCGACCCGTACGGTAGTTGCTGCAGGAACGTAGAAAATCTTGCAGTTTTAAAAATAAACCCAACCGGATTTCTTGAGACAGTCTTGCTTCTTTTAAGTTTCTTGAACATCTCTGTTACACTTTAGTACCGACTTGTTAGTATCATAGAAGCGCAGCACTGAATACATTACAATGCAATATTTGGGCAGTTTTGCAGACATTGAAAACTAGATGACCATGGCATTTTGCAGTTTCCACTCTGTAAGGTTCGTGTCTGAGCAACAACAACTGTGTAAACTGTAAATAACTTCGGTTTAATGTTCCAAACTTATCACAGAAATACACGTATTTACACAGTTTACAATGTGACAATATTATGACAGTTGTCAAATCAATGCATCTCGTCCTCAGAAAGTGAAATAATCCTAAACACAACAATGGTAAATTTTAGCTAGGAGTTTCTTTACAAAACTATTCTTACGACTACGTCATGATGTTGGCCAGTACTATGATAAATCATCTGATTCCGGTTCAACGTTTGGTACTATTTAGGATGACAATCAAGTCTATGGAGGATGGTTAGTTTTGTGACAAGTTCAGCAAAAGATTACGCAAGGTCACTGAGTTTACAGTGGACACAAGCCGGTACACCAACAAGTTTACACCTCTGTGCATGTTATTTACCTTAGCTGTGATGAGCTGTCGTCTGCATGGCTGCTCTCGCCCACTGAAATTCCTATAAAATCTAATTAAGCCTTTTCTGATAATTTTCAGCAGATATTCTCCCTACGTTTCTCGTGATGCGAGAATACATGCATCTACCGAACAACCGAATTTTTCTTTACAATAATCGGGATGACTGGACTGGAGAAATTAGTAAATTCTTTAAATTGAAATGAATCATTGTCAAAAGTTACTTTTTATGAGTAAGATTATTATTAAGAGATTTTTTAAAACATTTACATGGGACTTGATATAACAATACTACATATGCGCGAGGCTGCTTTTACCATATCCTACAACGCTCAGGCTCTGCCATCGCTCCACGACCGGCCCAGCCAACACGATACACACGACTACTAGCTACTAACTACTTACTCCTACAGCTACACAGTTCCTACTGCAGTCAACACTGCTCTTTGGTCTCTTCTCATATAGCTTACACATCGCAGGCAGCGCGTGAGCAATCCATCGAAATTACATCTGCTCAAGTGCGCTAGCAACGAATTTCTTAATCATGGACCTCTTACAAGCGTTATCCGCGCCATTCTGCACTTGACGCCAGTTCAGAGGAGAGTCTCACGAAAATTTTGTTCCCATCTTTCTCATAGCCAGACTCTCTGCCCACTGGTTTCTTTCGTTCTCCATGTCATGTATTTTTTTCTACCAATAGAAGCATTCCTCTTATTTTGCGGAAACTCTCTTTACCAATCTGAAGTGCCTTACCATTGAACTGCATCAATATCTCGGCACTTTACGCTTTCCTATTTCATTTACGCCAATCGGACGTTTTGTGTCCGCTGACAAGAGTACAATTCACTTTTCACGAGATATACGGCATCTCTGGTTTTGTTCGTATCCATTTGGAATTCCAATACGCAGTTTTCTAAAGCTTCTTTCAATCCTACTTCTGGTGGCCCGTTAGTCCCTCTACAGTATGTGTCACCTGTCCATTCGTTGACTCTCGCTCCACACACCCCCCTGAAAGGGGGTAGGACGTCAAACAGGCCGACTTGGAGCAGGAGAGGCACCACAGGAAATTTTATTTTCTATTGTCTATACTTTTACAAATAAATTCATAAAACCAAAGCATGACCATGAAGGATTCAGAATTCACACGCATAGCACGTGGAAGTGCAAGAAAATAACAAAATAATTTTTTTTAGATATGAACATTCATCATTTTTTCACTTACTGTTGGCTGCATTTGTTGCTATAGATACATTTTTCTTCACAAGTAAGAGACATTCTTTGATGAATTTTGCACAGCATACAAACCATACTTAGTGGTATATGAAACTCTAGGATTTTCTAAATCTATTAAAAATTGTAGTAAAAATTGAGATAATTAACTACAAAATTTGATTTTTTTCTATTCATAAAGTTTAAAACCTAACAGCTCATTCATTTTTTTCATAAATTAAATAGATTCTAGAGTTTCAGACACCTGTAAGTATGGTCCGTAAGCTGTGCTAAATTCATCCAACAGTCTCTCGAGTCCGCAGCTCGTAGTCGTGCGGTAGCGTTCTCGCTTCCCACGCCCGGGTTCGATTCCCGGCGGGGTCAGGGATTTTCTCTGCCTCGTGATGACTGGGTATTGTGTGCTGTCCTTAGGTTAGTTAGGTTTAAGTAGTTCTAAGTTCTAGGGGACTGCTGACCATAGATGTTAAGTCCCATAGTGCTCAGAGCCATTTGAACCAGTCTCTCGTACTTATGAAGGAAAGTGTACCTATAGTAACAAATGCAGCCAATAGTAAGTGAAAAAATGATTAAATTTCACATGTAAAAAATTATTTTGTTATGTTTTTGAACTTCCTCTGCTACGATTGTGAATCCTGAATCCTTCCTGGTCATGCTGACAAAGTTTTATGAATTTATTTGTAAAAGTATTGGCAGTGGAAATTAAAATGTCGTGTGTTGCCTCTCCTGCTCCAAGTCGGCCAGTTGGACGTCCTACCGCAGTGCCTCCCGGGTTGTGGCCTCTGAGTCTGCCCATGTTGGCTTCCACACAAAACGTTTCCTCTCGCTGTTTGTTTGACCTTGTGCTCATTGACATGCATTATATAGGAGTGTTGTGTTAATACCGTCGATTGAGTGTCATCCCTTTTGCATTACACACTTATAGGCAAATCTGCTCATTGCCACCGAAGTCAGGTGTCAAATTCACCTTAATGCTACGATGTATAAAATACTCTGTAAGTAGCCTATTTATGTTTTTATGTTGGTAACGCCACGTAGCGATCGATATGAAAATCACTGACTCTGCTGTGTGAAGTCTGTGTCTGGTTGGCACTGTTGGAATAGTCGCTATTGTAGTGTTGGGCAGTTGGCTGTGAACAGCACGTAGCGCTGCGCAGTTGGAGGTGAACCGCCAGCAGTGGTGGATGTGGGGCGAGAGATGGCAGAATTTTAAGAGCGGACGATCTGGACGTGTGTCCGCCAGAAAGAGTAAATTTGTAATACTGGATGACTTTTGAACACTTTTAAGGTAAATACATTGTTTGTTCTTTATCAAAATCTTTCATTTGCTTAGTATTTCTATCTGTAATTAGTGCTTTCAGTAGTTAGAATCTTTTATTTAGCTGGCAGTAGTGGCGCTCGCTGTATTGCAGTAGTTCGAGTAACGAAGATTTTCGTAAGGTAAGTGATTGATGAAGCGTATAGATTATTGTTAGTCAGGGAGATTCTTTTGTAGGGATTTTTGAAAGTCAGATTACGTTGCGCTAAAGTGATTGTGTGTCAGTTTAGTGTTCATCAGAATAGGTAAAGAGCGAAATGTCTGAGTACGTTCAGTTCTGCTCAGCTGTTTGAAAATCAAATAATGTAAGAGGTTTATCAGCACAGACATTTCATTAATTTTTCTAAGGGAACGTTTCAACTTCAGATCTTGGACGCTTTTTACCAGGAGCACAAATGGCTCGCACCTGTGGAGATTATCCTTACCTACATTTTTGTAATAGATAGTACAGATACGCCAGCATACTAGGCAGCGAGATGATAACCTTGTTTTACTTTCCTGCCTTGCCTCTTAATCGTATGATTTTATAATATTCCTTGCTTTCTTATTCCCTACCCTCTGTCCCTTCTTGCGATCTGAAAACATCGCTGAGGCATATGATACAATGCCAGCGACCAATGTCTCACCAGTTACTGAAGTATGCATTTTTCTTGACAGAGGAAGAACAAAACAAAACAATAAAGATAAAAATGACAGAAAAGTATAATGTACTAACGAAGAAAACTTTAGAGTTTAAATGGCGAAAAGCGAAACACTTCCCAAAGACAATAAAATTTAGTATACAGTAGGGCAAAATTTATCGTTTGGGCAGTACTAGCACAGGTCATGTGCGCCGTTTCGATGTGAGCATATGGCCGGGCTACTTTTCCGCTTCCCGCCTCAAACTTCCCACGGTGCTAGCGAGGCAAGCGCGACGCGCGGCGCGAGAAACTGTGCCACAACCACAACGCCGCGCGACCTGGCGCAGGCGCGTGTCGCGTCCCAGTCGCGTCGCGTCGCAATTTGCGCGGTCCCATTTGAACCTGTGATGTTACAAAAACGCGCGCTGCGCTACGTCACGCTACACGCGCCTCAATTTGCGCCTAGCCTAGGGAGGTGCGTTCCAAGCAGAGAGCTGTCACTGAGTTCCTTTTGGCCGAAAACCAGAGCATCACTTACGCATTTAGAAGCGTTTTCTGAATGAATAACACTGTACAAAAGCATCGTGTGTCGTTGCGCCAGGCGTCTGTCATCGTCCCAACAAGATCGCACAAACCGGTGGGATCAATTGCATGCCAACTGGCCGCACACAACTGAGACTCCGAAGAAAAAATACAAAGCCGTGCCGTCAGCCGGTAAAGTCATAACGACGGTCTTTCGGGCCTCGGAAGGGGTTACTTTGTTTGATGTCCTCCCTCACTGTGCAACGAACTACTCTGAAGTGTGTTGTGCTGCCCTCAAGAAATTGAAGAAACTTCATGAGGGTACTCGTCGCCACGAAATGCAAACGAACGTTTCCTTCTCCATGACGAGGTGAGGCCTCACACAAGTCTGCGCCCCTGAGAGGAGCTCGCTAAACTTCATTGGACTGTCCTTCCTCATCCACCCTACATCCTGTGTCTCAGACCTCCCGTCTTTTCGGTCCAATGAAGGAGGCACTCTGTGACAAGAAATACGTGAATGAGGTTATTTGTGCTCTTCCGCTGGATCCGACGTAGACCAGTAGAGTGCTATCATGCGGGCATACAAGCCCTCACAGTACGGTGGTGTAACGTCTTAGCACTGAACAAAGATTATGTTGAGAAATAGGGTTTTTCAGGAAAAAGAAAAAAAAGTGGCGAATAATGTGTTGTATTGGAATCTTGAATAACAACAATCTGCTTTCAAGAAAAATGTGTAGCATGAATTATTGAACCAAATTTGTTTAAAAAGCTTGATTTTCATAGTATACGTAAGAGACTGAAACACTATTTACAGCTAACAAAACGTTTTCAAAATGTATTAAAAAAAGACTAAATATGAGAGACCTCCATAAAAGAGATGGAAACATGATGAACTGTTCTCTGTGCGCAATGAATGAAACTGTTGGACCGCGTATATGTTACCACATATTATCTCATAAGGAATGCAGACATCGATGCAAAGATTGTGTAGAGCAGGACGCTGTCGATAACCAAGGAGACGAAAGATCATCAGGGTACAGGAAGCCAGTACATGAAATGTGCTCCACCTTATGACCGTCGTTTTCGTGTAAAATATTTATATGTGAATAAGCACAGAGACATATTTACAAATAAATGTTAGTATTTGAAAACATTTTAAAACCAATAAAACATTAAGGTTCAAAAATGGCTCTGAGCACTATGGGACTTAACTTCTAAGGTCATCAGTCCCCAGAACTTAGAACTACTTAAACCTAACTAACCTAAAGACATCACACACATCCATGCCCGAGGCATGATTCGAACCTGCGACCGTAGCGGTCGCTCAGCTCCAGACTGTACCGCCTAAAACCGCACGGCCACTCCGGCCGGCTCTTGAGCTAAAGGAAATAATTTAAATGTATCTTTTTACAGCCGACGAAAGACAGCTCTTAGCACACACGACAGCTTCACGCAAAAGCTCCACACGCCATCAATGGAAAACAGATCGCATTCTGAAAAACCCGGGTTCCCGGGTTCGATTCCCGGCGGGGTCAGGGATTTTCTCTGCCTCGTAATGGCTGGGTGTTGTGTGATGTCCTTAGGTTAGTTAGGTTTAAGTAGTTCTAAGTTCTAGGGGACTGATGACCATAGATGTTAAGTCCCTTAGTGCTCACAGCCATTTGAACCATTCTAAAAAAAAGTCTATTTATGACTGAAAAGTAAATAGCAATTTCCGTCTTGGCTAGGCGTTTCTTGTTAATACACGTATATATAGAGCAAGACCTACAAAATTTGCCATTGACGCTGCCTATCAAATAATAAACGCAAAGCGTGTATGCCAGTAAAAATTAGTTTTATACAGTCGCAATGAAACTGAAATAATGCGATAATTATCAACATAATATTGGACGCATCTGAGAATGACAACCAAAATTTCAGTTAATATGGTGGGTTACACAGGTCAAATAGAGCCAACATATTTCCATCGTTGAATGAAATTCGTCCCGATATCTCATCCGAAGAGCGCGTGCATGAGTTGGAAATGTCTCGTGAGGAAAAGAGAAAAGAATAGTTGTGGTAGACTGTGAGAAGTTCCCGAGGAATGGCGAGAGTGTACCCGTACGTACGCGCGGAACCGCCGGCGCGATGTGGCTGGAACGTACCCGAAATCAGTTTGCGGCAGCTCGCCGCTTTCTCTTTAAGAGTGGAGCTTGAACTCTTGGAGGAGAACTCTTCAAAGAGAAGAGGGCCGGGTTTCCGATACTGCCGGGGGCGGAACAACTTCCTGCGCCCGCTCCTGCCGGGGGCGGAAGGCGAGGAGTGTGGCGGAGGGTGGGTTGCGCAGTACGCGCCGTGACTGCGGTAGGCAGCCGCTGCTGCACCCCTCCTCAGGGGGCGAGCTGTGAATTCCTAAAGCGCCCCCGCTGTTTGCCATGTCATAAGTCGAATAATGCCGGGAGTAAATTTGTTCATCTGGGCCACTCCCCAGCTACAACACCATACTCAATGAGGCCACAATACGATTACTTTTACGGTTAATTGTGTTACACAGCTACGATTCCGAACGCCAGACTTATTTATAACCGGATGAGACACTAAAATTAAGATACACAAGACTCAAGCGTTCACAAATCGTTTCTGCGAGACCGAAAAACAGAAAATGTCCAGCGGACTTCAGTCTCAATGTGGTATTATTTGTTATTTACTGACAAGATCGGGGTATAGTCAGGTTATCTATGAAAATATTAAACGTGAAAGATCTTCATATAAAGTCATTTAATAGTCCAGATTGCCATTTTTTAACAAGTATTCATCACTAGTTTCGGTTGAGTTAGCAGCTACCTTCAGATCGGAAAGGGTACAGAAAACTGAACGTAAAGGGGGAAATAGTATAAAGTCCGTTAATAATTTTAACAATAGGTGAATGAAGGCAAATGTATACCAATTAAAAAAAATAGGTGCAATTTCTAACTACGAGAATTGATGAAGATATATTTTCATCAGTATAAAACATGCTAGTGCACGAAACTAACCACTGGAAAAGATGCCCGTTTTACAATCGATGAAGAATTACGTAAGTGACACCAGAACAATGCCCTACTGGCCATTAAAATAGCTGCACCAAGAAGAAATGCAGATGATAAACCGGTATTCATTGGACAAATATATTATACTAGATCTGACATGCGACTACATTTTCACGCAATTTGGGTGCATAGATCCTGAGGAATCAGTACCCACAACAACCACCTCTGGCCGTAATAACGGCTTTGATACGCCTGGGCATTGAGTCAGAGCTTGGGTAGCGTGTACATGTACAGCTGCCCATGCAGCATCAACACGATACCACAGCTCATCAAGAGTGGTCACTGGCGAACTAGACGAGCCAGTTGCTCGGCCACCATTGACCAGATGTTTTCAATTGGTTAGAGATCCGGAGAATGTGCTGGCCAGGGCAGCAGGCGAACATTTTCTGTATTCAGAAATGCCCGTACAGGACCTGCAACATGCGGTCGTGCATTATCCTGCTGAAATGTACGGTTTCGTAGCGATCGAATGAAGGAAGGAGCCACAGGTCTTAACACATCTGAAATGTAACGTCCACTGTTCAAGGTGCCGTCAATGCGAACAAGAGGTGACCGAGACGTGTAACCAATGGCACCCTATACCATCATTCTGGGTGACACGCCAGCATGGCGATGACGAATACACTCTTCCAATATGCGTTCACCGCGATGTCGCCAAACACGGATGTGACCATCAAGATGCTGTAAAGCGAAACCTGGATTCATCCGAAAATATGACGTTTTGCCATTCTTGCACCCAGGTTCGTCGTTGAGCACACCATCGCAGGCGCTACAGTCTGAGATGCAGCGTCAAGTGTATCCGCAGCCATGGGCTCCGAGCTGATGGTCCATGCTGCTGCAAACGTCGTCGAACTTTTCCTGCAGATGGTTGTTGTCTTGCAAACGTCCCCATCTCTTGACTCAGGAATCGAGACGTGGCTGCACGATCCGTTATAGCCATGCAGATAAGATGCATGTCATCTCGACTGCTAGTGATACGAGGCCGTTGGGATCCAGCACGGAATTCCGTATTACCCTCCTGAACCCACCGATTCCATATTCTGCTAACAGTCATTGGATCTCGACCAATGCGAGGAGCAACGTTGCGATTCGATAAACCGCAATCGCGATAGGCTACAATCCGACCTTTATCAAAGTCGGAAACGTGATGGTACGCATTTCCTCTCTTAACACGATGCATCACAACAACGTTTCACCAGGAAACGCTGATAAGCTACTGTTTGTGTATGAGAAATCGGTTGGAAACTTTCCTCGTGTCAGCACGTTGTAGGTGTCGCCACCAGCGCCAACCTTGTGTGAATGCTCTGAAAAGCAAATCATTTTCATATGACAGCATCTTTTTCCTGTCGGTTAAATTTCACGTCCGTAGCAAGTCATCTTCGTGACGTAGTAATTTTGTAGGTAGGCTGTTTAGGTTTTTATATTGGTAACGCCACGTAGCGCTCTGTATGAAAATCACTGGCTGTGCTATGTGCAGTCTGTGGCTGGTTTGCATTGTTATTTGCTATTGTAATGTTGGGTAGCTTAATGTTAACAGCGCGTAGCGTTGCGCAGTTGGAGGTGAGCCGCCAGCAGTGGTGGATGTGGGGAGAGAAATTGCGGAGTTTTGAGAGCGGATGATCTGGACGTGTGTCCATCAGAGACAGTAAATTTGTAAGATTGGATGTCATGAACTGCTATATATATTATGACTTTTGAGCACTATTAAGGTAAATACATTCATTGTTCTCTATCAAAATCTTTCTTTTGCTAACTACGCCTATCAGTACTTAGTGCCCTCAGTAGTTAGAATCTTTTATTTAGCTCGCTCGCTGTATTGCAGTAGTTCGAGTAACAAAGATTTTTGTCAGGTAAGTGATTGATGAAAAGTATAGATTATTGTTAGTCAGGGCCATTCTTTTGTAGGGATTATTGAAAGTCAGATTGCGTTGCGCTAAAAATATTGTGTGTCAGTTTAAGCACAGTCTTTTATAATTATTTTAAGGAGACGTTTGATATGGTCTCCCCACATCCACCACTGCTGGCGGCTCACCTCCAACTGCGCAACGCTACACGCTGTTAACATCCAGATGCCCAACACTACAGTAGCAAACAACAATGCAAACCAACCACAGACTGCACACTGCACAGCCAGTGATTTTCATACAGAGCGTTACGTGGCGCTACCAATATAAAAATCTAAACAGCCTACTTAACAATTTTAATGGCTAGTAGTGTATATGAAAACAAACCTTTCTTATTGAGACACTTAAGAACGCCATACACGCTGCAAAGTGACATTTTACCACTTAATAACATGTGTTATGTACAGAAACAGAGCAGTGAGTAGACTTGCACCTGTCACACTGTATCAGTCGACAACACTGATGTGAGCCCAGTTCGGAGGAGCGAACAGACTGACTGATAACTACATTCCAGGCGTCACAAGATAACTACATGCCGATAGGTAGCACTGTGGAATCATACATAAATGAAGCATACATGTCTGTAATAGAAGCACGAAGTGCAGCTAAGAGGAACAAGGTACTACCAGATTAAACTAAGAATCAGATAGCCTCTTACATAAGACAATGAACAAATTTAAGGGCAGTAAGTAATCATATTGTGTGGAGACCAAGAGGGCACACGGTATGCATGACTGAGAGTCTATGATTATTGTGTCTTCACCCAGTCCTGTAACTAAACACAGCACTCATTGTATTAATTTGTATGTATTTGCCTCTATTTCCCTCTCATACAAAGGTTTGGTTATCCAGCTTGGTAGTGAACTAGCGAAACAGGTACATTATTATTAAGTTCAAAGTTGACGAAACAGTCAGTTGATAAATTGTTCTCTGTATGACAGACATAAAATGTGGCGCAGAATTTCCTTACTTAGAGCTTTAATTAGAAGTATAAATGTAAACTGTGTTGTTTTAACCTAAGTCCACGGGACGCAAATTGAAAATCACGTATCATTAACTAAAAGTTCAATTTTAAAGTATGCTTTAACCTGACTTGTATTTCAGTTAATTGATAGGGTTGTGTTTTCAGAATTTTGGGGGGTGAATAGAAACAGTAATCATCCGTGTTTCTTCAGAAGAATGCAAGGAATTTTATGGAAATAATGAATCAGATAGAAAGAAGGCAAAGATTATAAAAAATAAATAATTAAAAATGTAATGTCAAGGTCGATGAAACATGTTTATTGTATGGGACAATTTGTAGATTCAAAAACATAATTTTCAGACATGATGTCAATGACGAACAAATATAATGTAATTAGAGCTATAACAATTTTTATTAGGAAAACAATAGGAATATACAATTCATGCATTCACACATTATGTATTTCTACTGAATAAAAGTTCTGTAACCAGATAAATTTGTTTCTTACTCTTCTAGGTCCGAAACAGATTTAAACATGCTACTATCCACCAAAGACCAATAAACAGAAAAAAGATTAACACTGCTTTTTCTGTTCACCTCTGCCTGTGGGATCAATAGGGATATCAGAGTTTTCATCTCTGATGTTATACAGGTATGAGCTGGTTCCGAAATCTAATACAGGTACGCCTATAAAGGTACACACAAGACCTTATCATCACACAAAATTTTGATCTCCATATTTATTTTTCAACTATCAGTTTTTTTCTCTTGAGTTTTAAATACCGTTTCTTTTCACATCGTTAACCAGATGCTTCACAGTCATTACTCTTAAACCTATTAAATTTTGTAAATACTTGTTGGTAGTACAGTAACATACAAGAAGATTGGGAAAGTTCTGTTACTCCACTGTTTAAAAATGAGCCACTGGATCTGTGACACTTAATGAGGTATTAGGCAACTGAACTCTGGACACAAGATAAACGTAATGCAAATAAGAAATAGACTAGCGATACCTACAGAACGTTTCTTACAAAAGACCAGCATCACTTTTGGATGGGAAGATCTTTTTCTCTCTACCAAACTGTTGAAAAACACAGAAAATACAACAATGATATGTATGTAGCTTCGCTTATGGGAAAGATTGTGATGAGAAAACAAAGCAAAATTGTGGGAAGTTTTAGAAAAAAGTGGTATACTTCAGCATCTAATGAGCATAATTCAAAATAATAAGATATAAAACGATGTAAAAGTACAAAAAAAAGAATTCTATTTGCGAGAACCATCTTTCAAGAAATGAGAAAAAGGTCTACTTTATCAGTTACATTATTTAATTAATAGGAAGAAGACATCATAAAGACATGACATAATAAAGTAGTGTACTATTACAAGCTTAATAACAAGTTGTAAATGCATTTCTGTTTGCAGATGTGCAAGATGGTCGCTTGCTTTCATTATAAATATAGGAGCAAAAGATGCGAAATGTTACTATCTTTACATACATAAAAGTATTGTGTTCTCAACATTCTTCACACTTTGAGTTACACCCTTAATTTTGTATAAGAAATTATTGAATTTACTCATGGCACTTTTGTTGCTTATGTCTGCAGTCAGTTTCAGAACTCAAATTAAACATCAAATTAACTAGTTTAGTAAGACTGAATTTTGAATTCCATGTGTAGCCATGCATCACCACAAAAATTAAATAAAAACAGCCAATGGCTGGAGGAGTATGAATGAGTGTAGTGGCGTATTTAAGTTTCCAAAAATGACAGGTTGTTATTTATCCTCTTATAACTGCACTCGCGCTGATAAATCAGAAAACGGATGGTGCTTGATAGGAAAAACATTGATTAGGGTGGAAAATATACAAATTCTCCCCTCAAGTAACCCCCTTTACAACACTATCATACTTTATTTACGTGAATCGACAGTGAGACGAAATTCCTTTCAAATGGAGTCAGATACAACCAAGTACACCATAGACAATGGTTGACTCAGAACAGAAAGCTGTGAATATCATTCAGCAACCCTGCGCTGATGCGACAATACTTTACAATACCTAGGTGGGGCCACAGTACCTCATATACACAGAGATCTAGTTTTTCCAGGCCGACCATTTCCAATTTCTGAAACAAGTCTGTTTAGCTTCCCAGACAGTTGTCCCCATAAGGTGTATGTTTTTACCACTCTTTAAGAGAACCTGGCATCAGAGAAGTTACAGTTTTGCCTCTACTAAACACGTTTACTAGCCGCTGTGTTCATATCTTCCGAGTTTCTAACATGAGAATGCTTGTACATAGTTTTATGACCATCCTGCCATTTACACAAAAGCTCAGGTTACAGCAGTCTCTCATAAATGGCTTTCTCCACCCACCTTCTGCCAGCTTTATGCTTTCACGATGGTCTGTTTCGTGTCCCAGGTAAAATGTTTTGCAGGCTGGCACCCTCCTGCTTGAACCCCAAGTGGGAAGACTCGAGTGCCACAGCCACAAGTCCTTCTGCAGGTACAGATGACAGAGTGTTGCTGCCCTGAATCATTTGCACAGACAGGTGGCAGGACACACAGACAGTTGGCCCGGAATCCCTCTTTATCCTTGTTCTGCATCGCTCCACTCCATCATCTACACTACAGCCCCCCTCGGGTAGGTCTACAGGCTACACATGCAGTTATATGAACAGTCTGCGCACTATTTTCTCATGTAAAAGAATCATAAACCACACACGCGAAATGTAGTACCAAGGGACACAGAGATCATGACCTAAAATATGAATATTAGTCTAACACAAAGAGTAGTTAAGGTGGGAGAGGAGTGTGCCACCTTTGAGATGATCAGATAATCTTGGCGGACTTGAAAGATAAATTATAGAGAGCAGTTATGCCTCCACATAAGATGGAAAATTATTATAATACTAGAATATCTAAAGATAAAACCAAGATAATGACATTCCTTAGTAAGCAGCATTTAAGAGAAGAATACCTGCTGAAACAAATAAATACGTTTAAACATGAGGGGTGTGAAATTACATATATTTCATCCAGTTGTGAAGAATTCTGAAAAGAAATTTTGGGAGTCCTAAGGAGAGATGGGGAGATCAGCTGCAGTCCGCTAGAAATTGGAAAAGGAAAGGATGTCAAAATCCAAATTGGGCATGTTGACGATTGTGTTTCTTCGAGTCGGTATGAGTTCTATTGCTGTGTACTTAACAGAGAAAATTGAATAGAAGTACTGCAAAAGTTTCGTTAGTTTTTAGAGATACTTTCATCCATATACATCCATACAAGAGTAACAAGTAATGTAGGTGTTCTCTTCCGTAGCATAGCAACATGTAAGGAGAATTTTTTTTGCTATTCGAGATAAGGCATGATGCTTACTGTGACTATTGAACCGACATCAGTTCAGTGACGTTCACGAAACACCATGCTGTGCTGGTAACGAACTTTTCACCGTTTACTTATGGCTAATTTTGTAAAGAGATTCACTTCATGTCGCTATTTTCGTGTCAATCGAATACAGGTCTGCATTTACGTCTATTCTCCATAAGCCACCTTACGGTTTGTAGCAAAGGGTACTTTAGAATGACTTTCGACCTCTGCCCCCTTTCCCAAATGATACATGGGAAAAACAACAATAGGTAAGCCACGGTATGAGCTCTATTTTCTCTGATTTTTTCGTCGTTATAGTTTAGCGAGACACTTCTGGAAGAAATTAGTAAGTTGTCCAACTGTACTTGAAATGCATACTCTCTCAGAATTTTAACATTAAATTTGTCCTTCATCCACTGCGCTTCTCTTGTTGTGCCTACCACTTGATTTCGTTGTGCTAAGTATTTCAGTACTCTTCTGGAACGGAATAAAACAAAGCTTCAAAACTGTGCTTCTCGTGCACATCGACATCTCTTTGAGATTGGGCATTTACTTCAGTTTCTGCATTGCCTAAAAAATTTAAACACAAAACAAAAATGACAAATAAGCGATAAGGATGGATGCGCGTTGTACCTTGGAATACTCTCAAATTTTGCTTCTACCAACTCCTGTAACAGAAGTTCATTACAGTGACAAAAAACCGAGTACTAATGAATACTTAATGTAAAGTAATGAAATTTAGGGAATCCATTCGTCTAGGTGACACATTAAGGATACTAACGTTGCAAGATCGCAGGTAAATATAAGGGCAAAGTGAAATGCTAGTACATTATTAACCTGTTTAACCACCAGACTGTTGAATGCGAGCACTTAACCGTGCATGCATTGAGTTGTACAGGTGCCGGATGCTAGATTGTGGGGTGTAGTTCCATGCCTGTTGCACTTGGACGGTCCATAGAGGGAGTGGTTTTGGTTGACGCTGGAATCGTGGTCCGATGATGTCCTGTATGAGCTCGATTGGAGACATATCTGGTGATCGAGCAGATCGCAGATCGAGGCAACACTTCGCCATTTTGAAGAGCATGTTTGGTTACAACAGCGGTATGTGGGCGAACGTTATCCTATTGGAAAACACGCCATGGAATTCTGTTCGTGAATGGGCGCAAAACAGGTCGAATCACCAGACTGGCTTACAAATGCGTAGTCACGTTGCTTGCGATAACCACAGCAGTACACCTGCTGTCATAGGAAACCGCGCCCCAAACTATAGCTATAGGTGTGAGTCAAGTGCGTCAAGCACACAGACACGTTGGTTACAAGCCCTCAACTGGCCTCCTAGGCAACGCACGGCCATCACTTGCTCCGAGGCAGAACCAGCTTACATCAGAAAATACAACAGGACCCCACTGCTCCCTCATGTGACCTGACGCTTGACACCACTGAAGACGCAAAGGCGGTGGTCTGGAGTCAGTGGAAATCACGCTACAGGGTGTCAAGATGGAAGCTGTACTTGAGAGAAAAGATCTGTAACAGTTCGTTGTGTCACTGTAGCACCAACTGATTTTCGAATTCAAAATGGTTCAAATGGCTCTCACCACTATGGGACTTAACATCTGAGGTCATCAGTCCCCTAGAGTTTAGAACTACTTAAACCTAACTAACCTAAGGACATCACACACATCCATGCCCGAGGCAGGATTCGAACCTGCTCGGCTACAACGGCCGGCGCTTTTCGAATTACTGCTGCAGAATCAATATGCTGTGCTCACAGCCATAGGCCCAATACGATGGTCGTCCTTCTCAGTAGCACCACGAGGCCGTCCGTAGGCCGCTGTTCCTGCGACCGTATCTTCTCGTGACCATCGCTCCCCGCAATCATGTTCAGTGAGAACATTACAGCCAAATCTGTCTGCAGTATTGTAATAGGAACGTCCAACTTCTCGTAGCCCTATTATGCCAAGTCGTTGAAGCTCAGTGAGCTGTTGCTAATGGCATATTCGTTATCTTAAAGGCGTCCTCAGCTAACATAAATTCAATACGACCAAAATTAAAGGCAACTGACGCTCACGACCGTTACAGTGCGTATTTAAGGCAAACCTGGTTTGCATCCTCATAGGGGCATTACTAGCAGCATTCTTATGCGACTGATCGAAAATTTTAACAGACGACATCTTTCACATGTACAATCACATCTATCAACTTTCGTATATCTCGTACAACGACTTTTTGATATTGGAAGTTCTTTTCGTCAGTTTTGTTATTCTGTTCTCAAACGATAGCATTTACTTTATATGTGCTGAGGTCTTTTTCTGAAATTGTGAAAATTATTCCGGAAAAGTGAGCCGTTTCCAAATGTGAAAAACAGCTGCAAGGTACTACACGGTTGTGGACCTAAGCGCAAATATTCGATTGAAATTTAAATAAGTTGCATCTTGTCAGTGCTGTATTTAATAGTCTGCCAGTTACTTTATTACCCCTCTACAAACCAATATTTAGTATGTGAAATCAAATTAACCAGAATTATTATCAATATACACTCCTGGAAATTGAAATAAGAACACCGTCAATTCATTGTCCCAGGAAGGGGAAACTTTATTGACACATTCCTGGGGTCAAATACATCACATCATCACACTGACAGAACCACAGGCACATAGACACAGGCAAAAGAGCATGCACAATGTCGGCACTAGTACAGTGTATATCCACCTTTCGCAGCAATGCAGGCTGCTATTCTCCCATGGAGACGATCGTAGAGATGCTGGATGTAGTCCTGTGGAACGGCTTGCCATGCCATTTCCACCTGGCGCCTCAGTTGGACCAGCGTTAGTGCTGGACGTGTAGACCGCGTGAGACGACGCTTCATCCAGTCCCAAACATGCTCAATGGGGGACAGATCCGGAGATCTTGCTGGCCAGGGTAGTTGACTTACACCTTCTAGATCACGTTGGGTGGCACGGGATACATGCGGACGTGCATTGTCCTGTTGGAACAGCAAGTTCCATTGCCGGTCTAGGAATGGTAGACCGATGGGTTCGATGACGGTTTGGATGTACCGTTCACTATTCAGTGTCCCCTCGACGATCACCAGAGGTGTACGGCCAGTGTAGGAGATCGCTCCCCACACCATGATGCCGGGTGTTGGCCCTGTGTGCCTCGGTCGTATGCAGTCCTGATTGTGGCGCTCACCTGCACGGTGCCAAAGACGCATACGACCATCATTGGCACCAAGGCAGAAGCGACTCTCATCGCTGAAGACGACACGTCTCCATTCGTCCCTCCATTCACGCCTGTCGCGACACCACTGGAGGCGGGCTGCACGATGTTGGGGCGTGAGCGGAAGACGGCCTAACGGTGTGCGGGACCGTAGCCCAGCTTCATGGAGACGGTTGCGAATGGTCCTCGCCGATACCCCAGGAGCAACAGTGTCCCTAATTTGCTGGGAAGTGGCGGTGCGGTCCCCTACGGCACTGCGTAGGATCCTACGGTCTTGGCGTGCATCCGCGCGTCGCTGCGGTCCGGTCCCAGGTCGACGGGCACGTGCACCTTCCGCCGACCACTGGCGACAACATCGATGTACTGTGGAGACCTCACGCCCCACGTGTTGAGCAATTCCGCGGTACGTCCACCCGGCCTCCCGCATGCCCACTATACGTCCTCGCTCAAAGTCCGACAACTGCACATACGGTTCACGTCCACGCTGTCGCGGCATGCTACCAGTGTTAAAGACTGCGATGGAGCTCCGTATGCCACGGCAAACTGGCTGACACTGACGGCGGCGGTGCACAAATGCTGCGCAGCTAGCGCCATTCGACGGCCAACACCGCGGTTCCTGGTGTGTCCGCTGTGCCGTGAGTGTGATCATTGCTTGTACAGCCCTGTCGCAGTGTCCGGAGCAAGTATGGTGGGTCTGACACACCGGTGTCAATGTGTTCTTTTTTCCATTTCCAGGAGTGTATTTTGAAAGAGAGTGTACTGGAAACAACACATATTTCTATTTCCAAGACAGGTAAATTATTTCGACATTAAAGATACTTAGTCCATTTTCAAGAACCACATGTTCCGTGGTAAAAGACTTTCTTCCGACTGAAGGTACAAAATGGCTTACGACCGACGAAGTATGGCTTAACTGTCCACAACTTATATAAATAATTCTAGAGATATATAGCATTATATTCCCCATAAAATTTTGTATCTGAAGGATTAACAATACATCTCAAACGCTCTAATATGTATATACACAGCACTTCAATATGTTCAATTAGTAATATTTACAACTGGATCCCGTCGACATTCTGCCACGATATTTCGGCCCAGAGACGTCCGGCCATCATCAGGTGAGTACACAACTACTGAAGAGCCCAGGTGCAGTCGCGGTATTTATACCGATTCTCGCGCACGTGTTGACATGCGCGGCATAGCCGAGTTGTACGTGCTGCCCTCGGTGGTGAAAGTAAAAGATCATCTAGTCATTGAGTATCGAATGACGCTGTCTATTCCGCTGTGAATGTATAACTTTAATAACAGGATTCCAAGTTTTATCCAGTTGAAAGCCGTTGTCACGATTTATAAGATTATCGGAAAGACGTATTTCCACTGATTCCTTGATTACGGAATCCCAAAATCCGGAAACCGGAGCTAAAATTTTTGTTCCATTGTATTCCATTGAATGTCCCAATGAAATACAGTGCTCTGCTACTGCCGATTTTGACGGTTGCCGCAGACGGGTGTATCTTTCATGTTCTGTACACCGTTCATGGACAGTTCTTGTCGTCTGGCCAATATATGCAGAGCCACATTCACAGGGAATTTTGTAGACGCCTGCTTTCTTCAGTTGTAAATCGTCTTTAACGGATCCAACCAGGGCCCGGTTCTTTGCTGGTGGACGGAAGATAACCCTGATTTTATTCTTCTTCAGTAATCGGCCTATTTTCGACGACACATTCCCGGCGTATGGAAGAAACGCAGTTGATTTAAAGTCGTCATCAGCGTCCTCAGTGCGCTGCTTCTTGTTATGACAGTTGCGCATGGCCTTTCTTATTTGGCGTGAAGTGTAGCCATTCTCTTTAAAAACCTTCTCCAAGTGTTCTAATTCTGCGTGGAGGTTTTCATCGTCCGATATTACATGCGCTCGATGTATTAAGGTACTGAGAACGCCGGCTGTTTGTGCTGGGTGGTGGCAGCTTGACGCCTGGAGATACAGATCTGTGTGAGTCGGTTTCCTGTACACAGAATGTCCTAATGACCCATCATTTTTACGGCATACTAGCACGTCTAGAAATGGTAAAGTGCCATCTTTTTCAATCTCCATCGTGAATTTGATGTTCTCATGTAAAGAGTTTAAATGATGAAGGAATTTCTCCAGTTCCTGTCTGCCATGAGGCCATACAACAAAAGTATCATCTACGTACCGCCAGAAGACCGTAGGCTTTAAGACAGCAGACTCAAGTGCTTTCTCCTCAAAGTCCTCCATAAAGAGATTAGCTACCACAGGGGACAAAGGGCTCCCCATGGCGACGCCGTCTGTTTGTTCAAAGAATTCGTCATTGAATAGAAAGTACGTTGAGGAGAGTATATGTTCAAACAAGGCCGTCATTTCTGCACTGAATAAGTTACCAATAAGATGTAACGATTCCATTAAAGGCACTTTGGTAAATAGTGAGACCACATCAAAGCTGACTAATAAATCCGAACTGCTAAGCTTAACTTCCTTCAAGCGACTGACAAAATCCTCGGAATTACGTATATGGTGGCAACACTTACCCACATACGGCTTTAGTAGTGAGGCCAGATATTTTGCTGTAGAATAGGTGGCAGCACCAATATTACTCACTATTAATCGTAGTGGGGCACCATCCTTGTGTATCTTGGGAAGACCGTAGAGTCTTGGTGGTACTGCATTGTGTGGTCTCAATCTCTTGATAATTTGTTCAGGTAGAGAACAGTCGTTCAAAAGGGTAGCAGTTTTCCTTGATATTCGGCTTGTTGGGTCCTTTTCAATTCTGCGGTACGTGGAATCATTTAGCTGACAATATATCTTCTCGTTGTAGGCTTCCCTTGTCAGAAGAACTGTGGCGTTACCCTTATCCGCAGGCAGTACGACTGTGCTAGTATCTTCTCTGAGGCTGCGGAGAGCAGCTCTTTCAGCTGGCGAGATGTTACTCCGTTGTGGCGCACATTTCAACAACGTTCGGCAAGATTCACGTCGAATTTCGTCTGCATTATCCGCAGGGAGACGTCTAATAGCTTCCTCAATGGAACTGATGAAATCCGTTAAAGGCAGTGAAACAGGAGTAGGGGCGAAGTTTAAACCTTTCGCAAGCACTGACATCGTCGCATCGTCAAACGATTTCTCCGTAAGGTTCACCACGGATCGTCCAGAGATAGCTTCTTGCGGCTTTCGTGTTACGAGTTGGCTAAACTTCGCACTTTGCCTGTTCGTACTGTTCCTGTGAGCCCAGTCTGCCTTGGCCCAAGATACACCGTCAATCCAGTCCCAGCTAAGGGAAGAACATCTTGCTGCAATCTTCAGATGTAAATAATATAAATTCCTGGCAACAGTGTCTAACTCACGACGCGTATAACGGATTCGTTCTCTTAATAAAGCCAGACTCGCCTTGCGTTTTATATTGTTGGCGGCCACACTATTAATAAAATGAACAACTCTGGCGAAAGTTGGAATCAAGTTATTGTTTCTACATTTCAGTAAAAAATTTAGTGAACACAGCAACCTGGCTCTTTTCTCGCGTAATTTATCCAGTACGTGGATATCCTGAACCATCTCCTCCCCGTAAAGGTATTTGATGTGACTTCTGAAATTTTCCCGGCGTATTTGTTCTTCTAATAATTTCCGGGTATGCAGCCGGATCCCGTCGACATTCTGCCACGATATTTCGGCCCAGAGACGTCCGGCCATCATCAGGTGAGTACACAACTACTGAAGAGCCCAGGTGCAGTCGCGGTATTTATACCGATTCTCGCGCACGTGTTGACATGCGCGGCATAGCCGAGTTGTACGTGCTGCCCTCGGTGGTGAAAGTAAAAGATCATCTAGTCATTGAGTATCGAATAACGCTGTCTATTCCGCTGTGAATGTATAACTTTAATAACAGGATTCCAAGTTTTATCCAGTTGAAAGCCGTTGTCAAAAAAAAAAAAAAATTTTAGCTCCGGTTTCCGGATTTTGGGATTCCGTAATCAAGGAATCAGTGGAAATACGTCTTTCCGATAATCTTATAAATCGTGACAACGGCTTTCAACTGGATAAAACTTGGAATCCTGTTATTAAAGTTATACATTCACAGCGGAATAGACAGCGTCATTCGATACTCAATGACTAGATGATCTTTTACTTTCACCACCGAGGGCAGCACGTACAACTCGGCTATGCCGCGCATGTCAACACGTGCGCGAGAATCGGTATAAATACCGCGACTGCACCTGGGCTCTTCAGTAGTTGTGTACTCACCTGATGATGGCCGGACGTCTCTGGGCCGAAATATCGTGGCAGAATGTCGACGGGATCCGGCTGCATACCCGGAAATTATTAGAAGAACAAATACGCCGGGAAAATTTCAGAAGTCACATCAAATACCTTTACGGGGAGGAGATGGTTCAGGATATCCACGTACTGGATAAATTACGCGAGAAAAGAGCCAGGTTGCTGTGTTCACTAAATTTTTTACTGAAATGTAGAAACAATAACTTGATTCCAACTTTCGCCAGAGTTGTTCATTTTATTAATAGTGTGGCCGCCAACAATATAAAACGCAAGGCGAGTCTGGCTTTATTAAGAGAACGAATCCGTTATACGCGTCGTGAGTTAGACACTGTTGCCAGGAATTTATATTATTTACATCTGAAGATTGCAGCAAGATGTTCTTCCCTTAGCTGGGACTGGATTGACGGTGTATCTTGGGCCAAGGCAGACTGGGCTCACAGGAACAGTACGAACAGGCAAAGTGCGAAGTTTAGCCAACTCGTAACACGAAAGCCGCAAGAAGCTATCTCTGGACGATCCGTGGTGAACCTTACGGAGAAATCGTTTGACGATGCGACGATGTCAGTGCTTGCGAAAGGTTTAAACTTCGCCCCTACTCCTGTTTCACTGCCTTTAACGGATTTCATCAGTTCCATTGAGGAAGCTATTAGACGTCTCCCTGCGGATAATGCAGACGAAATTCGACGTGAATCTTGCCGAACGTTGTTGAAATGTGCGCCACAACGGAGTAACATCTCGCCAGCTGAAAGAGCTGCTCTCCGCAGCCTCAGAGAAGATACTAGCACAGTCGTACTGCCTGCGGATAAGGGTAACGCCACAGTTCTTCTGACAAGGGAAGCCTACAACGAGAAGATATATTGTCAGCTAAATGATTCCACGTACCGCAGAATTGAAAAGGACCCAACAAGCCGAATATCAAGGAAAACTGCTACCCTTTTGAACGACTGTTCTCTACCTGAACAAATTATCAAGAGATTGAGACCACACAATGCAGTACCACCAAGACTCTACGGTCTTCCCAAGATACACAAGGATGGTGCCCCACTACGATTAATAGTGAGTAATATTGGTGCTGCCACCTATTCTACAGCAAAATATCTGGCCTCACTACTAAAGCCGTATGTGGGTAAGTGTTGCCACCATATACGTAATTCCGAGGATTTTGTCAGTCGCTTGAAGGAAGTTAAGCTTAGCAGTTCGGATTTATTAGTCAGCTTTGATGTGGTCTCACTATTTACCAAAGTGCCTTTAATGGAATCGTTACATCTTATTGGTAACTTATTCAGTGCAGAAATGACGGCCTTGTTTGAACATATACTCTCCTCAACGTACTTTCTATTCAATGACGAATTCTTTGAACAAACAGACGGCGTCGCCATGGGGAGCCCTTTGTCCCCTGTGGTAGCTAATCTCTTTATGGAGGACTTTGAGGAGAAAGCACTTGAGTCTGCTGTCTTAAAGCCTACGGTCTTCTGGCGGTACGTAGATGATACTTTTGTTGTATGGCCTCATGGCAGACAGGAACTGGAGAAATTCCTTCATCATTTAAACTCTTTACATGAGAACATCAAATTCACGATGGAGATTGAAAAAGATGGCACTTTACCATTTCTAGACGTGCTAGTATGCCGTAAAAATGATGGGTCATTAGGACATTCTGTGTACAGGAAACCGACTCACACAGATCTGTATCTCCAGGCGTCAAGCTGCCACCACCCAGCACAAACAGCCGGCGTTCTCAGTACCTTAATACATCGAGCGCATGTAATATCGGACGATGAAAACCTCCACGCAGAATTAGAACACTTGGAGAAGGTTTTTAAAGAGAATGGCTACACTTCACGCCAAATAAGAAAGGCCATGCGCAACTGTCATAACAAGAAGCAGCGCACTGAGGACGCTGATGACGACTTTAAATCAACTGCGTTTCTTCCATACGCCGGGAATGTGTCGTCGAAAATAGGCCGATTACTGAAGAAGAATAAAATCAGGGTTATCTTCCGTCCACCAGCAAAGAACCGGGCCCTGGTTGGATCCGTTAAAGACGATTTACAACTGAAGAAAGCAGGCGTCTACAAAATTCCCTGTGAATGTGGCTCTGCATATATTGGCCAGACGACAAGAACTGTCCATGAACGGTGTACAGAACATGAAAGATACACCCGTCTGCGGCAACCGTCAAAATCGGCAGTAGCAGAGCACTGTATTTCATTGGGACATTCAATGGAATACAATGGAACAAAAATTTTAGCTCCGGTTTCCGGATTTTGGGATTCCGTAATCAAGGAATCAGTGGAAATACGTCTTTCCGATAATCTTATAAATCGTGACAACGGCTTTCAACTGGATAAAACTTGGAATCCTGTTATTAAAGTTATACATTCACAGCGGAATAGACAGCGTCATTCGATACTCAATGACTAGATGATCTTTTACTTTCACCACCGAGGGCAGCACGTACAACTCGGCTATGCCGCGCATGTCAACACGTGCGCGAGAATCGGTATAAATACCGCGACTGCACCTGGGCTCTTCAGTAGTTGTGTACTCACCTGATGATGGCCGGACGTCTCTGGGCCGAAATATCGTGGCAGAATGTCGACGGGATCCGGCTGCATACCCGGAAATTATTAGAAGAACAAATACGCCGGGAAAATTTCAGAAGTCACATCAATATTTACAACCACTGCACAAAATACAGCCTCATGTCTCACAAAAACAAAGAAAGCCGAAAACTGCTTATGGTGGTGTCCAGTGCGTGTCATGCAATCTAGGAACACCAAACAATGAAGGATTTGACGAGCGAATGTTTCAACTGCAGAGAATTCTTCCGGCTTGTATGGCCGTGGTCCATGGAACTCTTCTGTCCCTGACGTTTCGTCCAAAGCTACATTGGACATCTTCGGGGGTGCTCCTAGTTCTGCTGAGTCTTGCCGACTCAGCTGAAGGACACATAGATTCAGGAATTCCTCTTCTTATCAGAGTCATGTGAGGTGTATACTGAAGTTCTACATTTCACAGTCATACCAGTACTACGTGATTGATAGAGTAATAGTTTCTACAAACAGGGTGTTATTCATAGTACAAGAATACCAGCACGTTTATCCTATGAAGACGAAGTTAACCGATACGATTATTGTAAATCGTCTGTCCACGCCATGGTGTGGTGATACAACACCAGTATGTAGAATGAGAAGAAGAAAACAGTCTTGGTTGGGATATTGAAATTACTATTTGTTTATTAATCAAAGACGCCCATTTCGCTTAATTCAAGGCATCTTCAGAGTGGCCTACATTAAAGTATGTCTGGCAAAGTGCACAAGCTTTCCTTGAATCTCCTCTGCCACTTTCAGAAATGGAACCTGATAAGGTTCCTACACAAGTGAACAATACTCAGGATTAGGTCAAATGAACGTTTTGCAGGTGGCGCCCTTCGTGGACTAATTAAACTTCCATAGGATTCTTCTGATGAATTATGATCAGGTGAACGCCTTTCCCAATACTAAATTTACGTCGTCATTCAAACAAGTCGATCTGCCCAGAACCACGATTCTACAACTGGCTGGATCTGAAATAGACTCCCAGTAAAATACACTTGTGTACATAGCATAGACTAGACGGCGTACGAAAGTTCCTGACAGGTGTGGTGGAATGGGTGAGGTAGCATTGTACGTCTGCCTCAACCAATCACGTAACGCGATTTGGCTAAAGTCTGTACGGCAAAGCCTCGGTGTTGTGGGAGCTGTATAGATGGTTACTGTTTCCTCCTGCAATCATATGCCCTTCGAAGCTGACAGGTGGCGACCTCTCTTAGTTATCGAGTATCTTCTTACGCCACCTCGGCTATAGTCTTTATTACTCCTAGTGTCTCAGAATTAAATTAAAAATACGTGAGAAAGGTTTTCAGAAGGTTTCGCTCGACTGTAAGGAAAATTAACTGGGGAAGTGCACAACGGGTGTTGGGTTCAACTTTGTAAACATATTTCCTAGTAAGGGATGTTTATCGTAGGCTCCTCAGACGTCCACTGTTGTGTTACAACGAAAATTTCGAGCACGTGTAGTACGAATGATGTTCTCTGCTGTGTTTATTTTAAAAACGAAATAATGTAATAAAATCTGTATTTCTACATCTTATAACAATGTATGTAAGTGTGTTTCCTCAACATCTCCTGAACTACTGAATCGACTTCAACCAAATTTGGTACATGCATCAATTGCTAACTGGAAAGAAGAACTGCGAGACGGGGGGTGGAGGGGGGAAGGGGGTAAGAACCACCTATCTCTCAAATGGATGAGGCAACGTTTGAGAAAGAAGCGTAACGCACTGAGGGCAGCTACGCAGAGTACATGCATCTGGCGTTTGAGAATGAGGCCGCTTAGGGACTTGCAAGTTTACACGTAATTTGAAGCTTTTCCATGCTTTTTCTCGCTTATACGGTTAAGATAAAATGCTTAACACGTAACTCATTTACAAAGTAGTTAGAAGTTTGAAGCAGTTATGTATAGGGGAGTTAGATTCTTTAAAGAATCAGGGGTTTATTGCTATTTACTATCTGGAAAAAAACACTATGTTTTTTCTTCCTTTCACTGACGACACTATATCATCAGTAAATCTTATCGTTGATATCCATTCACGCCGAATTTTATTCCCACTTTGTACCCTTCATTTACTTCCGTTATTGCTTCTTCGATGTACGAGTATAGATTGGACACTAGTGGAAAAAGACTGCCTCCTTCTCCTACATCCGTCTTCATCCGAGTACTTCGTTCTACGTCTTCCATTGTTATTGTACCATATTGATTCTTGTGCATAGTCTATATTCCCCGTCTTTTCCAATTTCTTATTCCCATTTTCCTCAGAATACCAAACAGTTTTTGTAATTTTACATCATCGAACACTTTTTACAGGTCGACAAATCCTATGAAGGAGTCTCGATTTGCCTACATCTACATATTACTCTGCAATTCACATTTAAGTGCTTGGCAGACGGTTCATCGTACCACAATCATACTATCTCTCTACCATTCCATTCCCGAACAGCGCGCGGGAAAAACGAACACCTAAACCTTTCTGTTCGAGCTCTGATTTCTCTTATTTTATTTTGATGATCATTCCTACCTATGTAGGTGGGGCTCAACAAAATATTTTCGCATTCGGAAGAGAAAGTTGGTGACTGAAATTTTGTAAATAGATCTCGCCGTGACGAAAAACGTCTTTGCTTTAATAACTTCCATCCCAAATCGCGTATCATATCTGCCACACTCTCTCCCCTATTACGTGACAATACAAAACGAGCTGCCATTTTTTTTTCCACCCTTTCGATGTCCTCCGTCAATCCCACCTGGTAAGGATCCCACACCGCGCAGCAATATTCTAGCAGAGGACGAACGAGTGTAGTGTAAGCTGTCTTTTTAGTGGACTTGTTGCATCTTCTAAGTGTCCTGCCAATGAAACGCAACCTTTGGATCGCCTTCCCCACAATATTATCTATGTCGTCTTTCCAACGGAAGTTGTTCGTAATTTTAACACCCAGGTACTTAGTTGAATTGACACCCTTGAGAATTGTACTATTTATCGAGTAATTGAATTCCAACGGATTTCTTTTGGAACTCATATGGATCACCTCACACGTTTCGTTATTTAGCGTCAACTGCCACCTTCCACACCATACAGCAATCTTTTCTAAATCGCTTTGCAACTGATACTGGTCTTCGGATGACCTTACTAGACGATAAATTACAGCATCATCTGCGAACAACCTAAGAGAACTGCTCAGATTGTCACCCAGGCCATTTATATAGATCAGGAACAGCAGAGGTCCCAGGACGCTTCCCTGTGGAACACCTGATATCACTTCAGTCTTACTCGATGATTTGCCGTCTATTACTACGAACTGCGACCTTCCTGACAGGAAATCATGAATCCAGTAGCACACCTGAGACGATACCTAATAGGTCCGCAGCTTGATTAGAAGGCGCGAGTGAGGAACGGTGTCAACAGCTTTCCGGAAATCCGGAATCAACCTGAGATCCCCTGACGGTAGCGGCCATTACTTGGTGTGAATAAAGAGCTAGCTGCGTTGCACAAGAACGATGTTTTCTGAAACCATTCTGATTGCGTATCAATAGGTAGTTCCCTTCGAGGTGATTCATAATGTTTGAATACAGTATATGCTCCAGAACCCTACTGCAAACCGACGTCAATGCCATAGGACTGTTGTTCGATTGATTACTCCTACTACCCTTCTTAAACACTGGTGCAACCTGCGCAATTTTCCAATCTGTAGGTACAGATCTATCGATGAGCGAGCGGTTGTATATGATTGCTAAGTAGGGGGCTATTGTATCAGCGTAATCTGAAAGGAACCTAATCGGTATACAATCTGGACCTGAAGACCTGCCCGTATCAAGCGATTTGATTTGCTTCGCAACTCCTAAGGTATCTACTTCTAAGAAACTCATCCTAGCAGCTGTTCGTGTTTCAAATTCTGGAATATTCCATTCGTCTTCCCTGGTGAAGGAATTTCGGAAAACTGCGTTCAATAATTCCGCTTTAGCGACACAGTCGCCAGTAACAGTACCATCGGCGCTGTGCAGCGAAGGTACTGACTGCGTCTTGCCGCTTGTGTACTTTACATACGACCAGAATTTCTTCGGATTTTCTATCAAATTTCGAGACAATGTTTCGTTGTGGAGCCTATTAAAGGCATCTCGCATCGAAGTCCGTGCCAAATTTCGCGCGTCTGTAAATTTTAGCCATTCTTCGGGATCTCGCGTTCTTCTGAACTTCGCATGCTTTTTCCGTTGCCTCTGCAACAGCGTTCGGACCTGTTTTGTGTACCAAGGGGGATCAGTTCCATCTCTTACCAATTTATGAGGTATGAATCTCTCAATTGCTGTTGCTAATATATCTTTGAATTTGAGCCACATCTCGTCTACATTTTCATAGTCAGTTCGGTAGGCTTCTAGTGACACTTTATCCGTTTTCTTTTTTAGTAAAATTATTTTGCGTTGTTTCTGGTGGATTTGGAAGAAACGGTATTGAGCCTAGGTACAACGACCTTGTGATCACTAATCCCTGTATCAGTCATGATGCTCTCTGTCAGCTCTGGATTGTTTGTGGCTAAGACGTCAAGTGTGTTTTCGCAACCATTTACAATTCGCGTAGGTTCCTGGACTAACTGCTCGAAATAATTTTCGGAGAAAGCATTTAGGACAATCTCGGAAGATGTTTTCTGCCTACCACCAGTTTGGAACAAGTATTTTTGCCAACATATCGACGGAAGATTTAAGTCCCCAACAACTATAACCGTATGAGTGGGGTATTTATTTGTTATAAGACTCAAATTTACTCTGAACTGTTCAGCAACTATATCATCGGAGTCTGGGGGTCGGTAGAAGGAGCCAATTATTAACTTAGTTCGGCTGCTAAGTATAACCTCCACTCATACCTATTCGCATGGAGTATCTACTTCGACTTCACTACAAGATAAACCACTACTGACAGACACAAACACTCCACCACCAATTGTGCCTAATCTATCTTTCCTGAACGCCGTCTGAGACTTTATAAAAATTTGTGCAGAACTTATTTCAGGCTTTAGCCAGCTTTCTGTACCCATAACGATATCAGCTTCTGTGCTTTCTATTAGCGCTTGAAGCACACAGGCTTTCCCGTCACAACTACAACAATTTACAACTACAATTCCGAGATGTTCCTTGATCCAAACATGTCCTGTATTTGCCATGCACCCTTTGAGATTGTAGCCCACCCCGTACTTTCCCGAGGCCTTTAGTCTTGCTTCCATTATCGATCGCAACGTCAGAACTGTCTCTCTGGTGACCTTACCATCCCGAAAGCAACACCAATCGTTCTCTGATAGATCCTTCATTTCTGCGTTCTATTATTATTCCTGTCAGCAATTTGCATGTATGAGCTGTTGACCTGATTGTGCTCAGATCTCGCAGTTAGTTGTCTTTTTTATTTTCGCTGTTGTGTGGATCATATTTTTCCGGAAGTATCATGGTGTGTCTTCACGTTCTTAGACTCCTCTCATGAACTTGGATAATTACTTGGGGTGCCGCTTCCCCCAATGATTTCAGCTGTTAGTGTGGCTATGTGCGAAGTTGTATACGTCGTAAAACTAAAACCGTGGTACGTTCTATGACGGTCACTAACAGAGTCACAAACAAGTGTTTCATAATAACAACGGGTAGATATATGAGGAGTGGCCACGAAATAGTGTCATTTATAGATATAGCAAATGATAGGTTGTGATTCTTTGGCAGGGTGAGTAACTCAGATTGTCTGCAAAATAGATTGCCTGCAAAACAACTGTACAAGAAGTATACTGCTGACGAATATGCGACTTATTATAGGCGGGACTAACAGGATACATTAAGCGTACACAAATAAGTACGGGTCGAATATTCACAGAATTGTTTCACTGTCCAGAGGCTAAACCTGAAAGTCGGAAAAATCTTACACAGACTAAGGGTGCTGTTTTAGAGAAACATAGTGACTGGCTTGCAATTTTTTATTATATATTTCTGCCACCCATCAGACAAATGATATCATTATTGTTGTGGTTGGCAAGAGAGCCAACCGTGTTAGTAAAGGAGGCCGAAATGCACGCATTTTAGCTCACATAGGCTGGCGTGAGGTCTGGAACATGACAAGGGAATTAGAATTGAGAAAAACGGACGTAGCTGGTGGAATACTTAACTTTAATCCATTCATGGAGAACATCGCTTTTTATGGTACATGATTCACAATATCAATAGTACGGATACTGGCGCCTTGCTAGGTCGTAGCAAATAACGTAGCTGAAGGCTATGCAAACTATCGTCTCGACAAATGAGAGCGTAGAAGTCAGTGAACCATCGCTAGCAAAGTCGGCTGTACAACTGGGGCGAGTGCTAGGAAGTCTCTCTAGACCTGCCGTGTGGCGGCACTCGGCCTGCAATCACTGATAGTGGCGACACGCGGGTCCGACGTACACTACCGGACCGCGGCCGATTTAAAGGCTACCACCTAGCAAGTGTGGTGTCTGGCGGTGACGCCACAATTATTAATATCGGGTTACTGTATTACTAAGTCAGATCCAAAAAACGAAAAATCGGAGATAAATATTAGGACACTAAATTACTCACCTAATGTCTCAACACGACCATACATTCTAGAATACTCGCCAAGTGAATAGACCCAGGGACAGTAGCGGTCGCAAAAATAAAATGTAGTTTAGTAACTTGCACAATTCTTAATAATAAACATGAAATGTTATCACTATTTATTTTAGTAAACAATGGTTATGAAAAGCTTCTTATCCCTAAGCGTATATCCGCAGGATCCTTGATTACCAATAATATACTTCTTCGGCGAGGAAAGAAATATATGCGTAATAATTACTTAGTTTCTCTGGTGACAGCTTAAAATCATCCTTTCACGGTACACTACATTCTAAATACACTTTCTGTAAATCACACTTGGACATATAAATATGATTAATAACAATGTGTGAATAAAGTTGTTACGAAAATAAATGAATGTTCGACGCATAATTACCTTCGATAGTTAATCTTATATAATAAAATTTATACATAAAAGACTCGATCCTAAGTCAATACTGAGCGCAAAACATTAATTTAGCAATTCATGATCTGCTGCTATGGGAACATTAGAATTTTGCGTCCTCCTCATACACAGAATCTGGCCAGAAAAGTGAACACTGAAGGCCGAATAGTATCGCACTGGTAATAAAGACAAACGCTAGACGACGGGAGCCAATTAGCAATATAGTATTTAAGATGTTTGCTTTGATCGTCAGCCATCAGTTACTGAGCAAAAATTACATTTAAGTAAATTGAAGGTTGGGAAAACGAAGGAACGGGTGGAGGTCACTGCTGTCAGCTGTATCAGAACATTACACGGAATCAACAGTGACAAGAGAAAATGTACTGGGACAGGTATTCGAACCCAGCATCGTCTGCTTGTAACCTCCCCCCAGTTTCGCACCGAACTATATAATTCGCATACGCTGTAGGTGAAGTTATATTTTAATTATTTTAGCATAATATATATCTTTCCTCCTTGTAATGATATTGTTGTCCACTTCTGTTATTGTGAAAACTTACTAAATGATAACATCTCCTTTCTTGAATGCTGGAATTTATTAAATAAATAACTCAATTTATAAACATTTATGAACATCAAACACTGTGTGCCATTCTACCACTCGTCTCCGGCCTCGCTACCGAGCAACCTCTCTCTCTAGCCTCTCACACCCGACTTCCACCCACGGACTCCAACACTCGACTACTGCTTACCCACTCGCACATTGTTGACTACACTGCAGTCTTTGCTTAAACCATGTATCATCTGTGCATAGTGCATAATCGATACTACGTAAGGGTAATGTATCCTTACATGCTTCCGAGGCACGTGCGATAACAACTACACCATGCGGCATAGAGCGTTTATGGGAATGCACGATCTTGACACGCCTCAACGCCGATTGACACTCCAATAGGGCGCCATCTATCTGTCCATTAATGTCACTATTCGCTACTTTGTGATTCCCACAGGAGGTCAGGCGGATTTGTGCTGAAGAAGGTGGATCAATTACCTAGCTAGGCCAATCAAATTAAATTAATGCGTGGTGTCTGTTCCGTCACACAGGTCTGAAAGAACAGACACTACGCACTTATATAAAAAATTACACAGAGTCTCATTAAAACTATTAATGGATATATAGGAGGTGCTCAGGGTGTAGACATATATGGATTCTCCCAGTTGAAACAGGAGACTACGGTTAACTACATAGTGCGCAATATAAAGTTGGTTGAGTTTCACACATATTCCAGTCACATTAATGACCATCTTTTCTACTGCCAACGTGCGGAACGAGAATCAGCGAGGTTCTAGAAGATATCGAAAGGGATGTGGAGCCATTCGGCATCCAAGCTTTCTCGGCTAAGGACCCAACAAATCGATGAGGTCCCACAGATTTTCGCTTAGTTTGAATCCAGGGGAGTACAGTCAACACAACCTGGTACACTTCGAACCATGCATGGCTCTGCAAAGTGTGCAACACTCACATTGTTCTGCTGATGGACGCCATAGTCCAGAGAAAAAACAAACTGCATGTAGGGGTGGACATTTTCCTAGAGTATGGATCCATTCTTGTGGTGATCTACCGTACCGTGCAGAAAGAATCAAGAGATCACCCAGGGAATGGCGGGAAACATTCCCAAGACCATAACACCTACTTCTCTGGCCTGTACCCTTTTTACGTTCAGACGTTTCACGCTGCACTCCAAGACCACCAGTCCAATGCAGCATAAAAGGTGATTCATCTGAAAAAGCCGCCTGATGCCACTCAGTGGACATCCATTTGTGGGACTGACATGCAATTTCCAGCCTTCGTTTCGGATGAACAGCAGTCAGCATGGGTGCATGAACCAAGCGCTTGCTGCTGAGGTCCATACGCAAAAACTTTTGCTGAACTGCCGTTGAGGAGACACTCGTGATAGCCCCTACGTTCATCTGTGAGGTCAGTTGCTCAACAAAGTCAAGTCTGGTCGCCAGCACACATCCTCGCAGCCGTCCTTCACCCCTGGCATCTATAGCCGAAGGTGCACTAACAAGGGGAAGGCCTCAGAGACGGCCAACCGATTCGGCTCAGATTTGGCAGGTCACTTGTGTACAACCAAAAACGAAGGAATCTAAGATTTTTGGGTCAACACCCCCACGTTTTTCAGAAAATCACCCCTAAAGATTATGACGAGCGATCGACTCAAAATTGGTGGGCTCGATAGATAATTGTAAATAGAGCAGTTTTCATCACCAAGTATGGGGTCCGAAAACGCATACTTTTCCAGAAATCGAGGTAAGAATCCTTTACAACTGCCGCGTTTGTACCCACATGGTTAACATTTGTCGCCGACAGCGCCGATAGCTGTCCCGGAAAACCCGGGTTCCAATCTAGAAGAAATCTAGCGAATGTTATGCTTCTCATTTGATTTTTCCATATCTCTATTGATAGGGATAGGAGGGTTAACAAGGTAAGCAAATCAATAAGGAATGATAATAATAAGGTAGGCAAACTAATTTCCCAAACGCCGTGAGGTAGTAAATTATTAAACTTTTAAGGCTTGTCACATGAAAACAACTCCGAGTAAAAGTGCTGCGACTTTCTCACGAGTGATCACAGATAGCCAACCGTGCGACGCTTGTTTACAGCGCCGGCCGTGGTGGTCTAGCGGGATTAGCCGGCACGGTAACTCAGCGTGTTCGGTCAGAGGGTTAGCTGCCCTCTGTAATAAAAAACTGAGTTAATCGATCAATAACAAACTTAAACGGATGTCTTACGACGTCCGCCCCGAGCAGATGTAACGAACAAAAGCGAACGACATTAAAAAAAATAAAAAAAAGCGGTTCAGGCGCTTAGTCCGGAGCCGCGCGACTGCTACGGTCGCAGGTTCGAATCCTGCCTCGGGCATGGATGTGTGTGATGTCCTTAGCTTAGTTAGGTGTAAGTAGTTCTAAGTTCTAGGGGACTGATGACCACAGATGTGAAGTCCCAAAGTGCTCAGAGCCATTTCTTTTATTTATTTATTTATTTTTTGTTTACAGCGAGGCACGGGATAGAATGCACGCGGGGAGAGTTATGTTGTCCTGGTTGCCTCTTCATCGTATCACAGGGAAGGAACAGTGTAGCTGTCGAAAGATTGCATTCA
The DNA here is from genome assembly GCF_023897955.1 of Schistocerca gregaria. Lineage (NCBI taxonomy): Eukaryota > Metazoa > Arthropoda > Insecta > Orthoptera > Acrididae > Schistocerca > Schistocerca gregaria. The sequence goes on along the minus strand of NC_064927.1, from coordinate 404,969,993 downwards.
TTATTTGGTCTTGGTGCCGTGAGTATATTTGTTTCGAATGTTTATATGACAAGTACCATCCATCTAGTTGTTCGAAGAAAAGTGAGGACACGTAACAGTGACTGGAAGAGCCATTGTAAAGTGACCTGAAGTTACATTTTAGTTGTTTACTATCCTAAGAGATTTGAGAAATTTATTTGCCTATCTTATTATCATTCCTTGTTGATTTACTTACCTTATTAACCCTCCTATCTCTATCAATTGAGATATGGAAAAATAGAAACCAAAAGAATAACATCCACTACGTTTATTCGAGATTCGCAGCCAGTTACCTCGGCCGTTGCGCTATCGGTGCTGTCGGCGAAAAGCGTTGACCATGTGGGTACAGACGCGGCAGTTGTAAAAGTTTCTTACGTCGATTTCTGGAAAAGTATGCGTTTTCGGGCCACATAACTGGTGATGAAAAATGCTCTATTTACAATTATCTATAGATCCCGTCAACTATGAGTCGATAGCTCGTCATAACCTTTTGGGGTGATTTTCTCAAAAACGCGAGGGTGTTGACCCAAAATAGATTCCTTCGTTTAAGGCTCTACACAAGCGACCTACGAAATCCGAGCCGCATCGGTTGGCCGTGTCTGAGGCCTTCCACTTGTAAGTTGCCTCGGCGCCGGTTCTGGATTGCACCATTTTGCTACATACTTTAGCCTCTTCGGCATGTGAAAATTCTACAAACTTACCCTTTTCTGAAAGGCTCCCACCCTTGACCCAAAAGCCAATGCCCATGCCCTTTTGGATGACAGATAAATCGCTCCGTTTCCGTGCTACGGCAACGGCTGCACTGTTTCCTCCGTCCACCCTGACACACTTTACATATCCTACACTGCTAGTGTTGCCACCTGCGACGCGCCAAAGCCTATTGCTCGTTGACGTCGAGTGTAGGCGTGTAATAGCCACCTGAAGAAAGACATGGTTCATCTAGTGAAAGCCAGCTCGTAAAACTGCACGAGCCGGCTTTGGAGACAGAGACTACGAGACTTCTTCATTCCTATTCATGTCAGTGCTGGAAGAGACAGCGCAGATAAAATTAAGCAAGGAAAAGCTCACCAACGGATCTTAAAAAAATCAGTCTCCACCACACCAATTATGAACCTGTAAGCGTATTGTCATATCGCTGGCTTAGTTGTGGAGTATCTTTGCGGGCAGCCTCGTCTGTGAGTCGAGCGCGGGACACGGAACTGTTATGCTGTGTTGTGGGTAGCTCAACATGTTAGAAGCATGGAAGTTAAAGTGTTGCTGCAAAGGCTATTACAGTAAAGTGATGGAATATGGAAGTGCGTAATGATGTAATTAAAAGTGAGCAGTGCCGCCAATGACGTATTTGTGTATCCTCTCGTTGCACGTCGCACCGTTCATCGATCATCCGCGCCGTGTTCGTTCTCCCAGAATGAACTAATGTGAATCAGTAATGCTATTTACCACAAAAGAGAGCATTTAAGTGCCAGTGTTTTGTAGAGCATTTAAGTGCCAGTGTCTTGTAGCGAACGTAAGAACGTCCATTCGATCATCGCGTTCCGCATCATCAACAATCAACCGCGCCGCGACGGTTACGCGCACGCTCGTACAACTGAGAACTGTGAACTGTAAATTTAACTTTGTGAACAATGTTAAAATTTGTTACTAGTGTCAAGGAAGACTGGTACCAGATGTCTGTGTATGCGTGACGAGCGGAAGAGCATTCGTGCGATCATTCGGCTTCCGCATCATCAACAATCACCCGCGTCGTGCCGGTTTCGCGTACGCTCGTCTGAGTGATATTGTGGACTGTTAACCATCCATTAATTGGGATACACACTTATGAATTAGAATGTATACAGTGCTACCTGCGATTTTCTTTTGTCGTCTCGGAATGTAGCTGTTCATACCAGATGTAGAACAGTGTTGTGTTTCAACGTTGAGTGGCTCCCCTAAACCCGCTTGCGTATTTCGATAAATAATTTCAGGCAAGCCAGCAGCAGTGTGGAGCAGAGCAATACGACCGCAGCGAGATTATCAGGTATGTGGTGTGGACAGGGCGCATGCTCAAGAGACAGTAGAAACGACAACAATTTTATGGGTCTCCACACATTTGTACGCCCGGGCGTGTTACAAACCAAGTACGAAGAAAGTATTCAGGACAAGGTAAAGATCCGTCAGCTACGATCTTCAGAATGATTCACCGAGAATAGACACAGATGTAGACTTCATTTCCACAATATCTTTTGTTTTGAACATAGTTTGTAGGGAATGTACCCCGTGACAGTTTGCCGACGTATTTTCTTGGGCGTTTCGATGGGGTACCCCACTCCACGGCTTGCATCTGAACAGAGAGTAGGGCCCCAGCGCTGACAGGAATCTCTGTGGCGCTTCTTCAGTCGATCCACCTCCCCCCCCCCCCCCCGCCCGCCCCCTCTCCCCCCCCCCCCCCCCAACTCTCAGCTCTGCGGAGGGTCCATTCCAGCCGACTTCTTGTACTCTCCTATCAGTGTGCGCTCAGAAGGTAACGACAGGGAACCCTCTTTTGCCTCGGCGCAGCGCAGAATACACATTTATCGATGCAGAACGCTCATAACAAGTATCTACACCTGGCGGTTCTCTGGGATTTATGCATGTACATCTACGTAGTGGAATGTAGTCGAATTACGTCGGGTGATGCTGAGGGAATTAGATTAGGAAATGAGACACTTAAAGTAGTAAAGGAGTTTCGTTATTTGGGGAGCAAAATAACTGGTGACGGTCGAAGTAGAGAGGATACAAAAGGTAGACTGGCAATGGCAAGGAAAGCGTTTCTGCAGAAGAGAAATTTGTTAACATCCAGTATTGATCTAAGTGTCAGGAAGTCGTTTCTGAAAGTATTTGTATTGAGTGTAGCCATGTATGGAAGTGAAACATGGACGATAAATAGATTGGACAAGAAGAGAATAGAAGCTTTCGAAATGTGGTGCTACAGAAGAATGCTGAAGATTATATGCGTAGATCACATAACTAATGATGAGGAATAGAATGTGGGAGAAGAGGAGTTCGTGGCACAACTTGACTAGAAGAAGGAATCGGTCGGTAGGACATGTTCTGAGGCATCAAGAGATCACAAATTTAGTACTGGAGGGCAGCGTGGAGAGTAAAAATCGTAGAGAGAGACCAAGAGAAGGTTCAGAAGGCTGTAGGCTGCAATAGGTACTGGGAGATGAAGAAGCTTGCACAGGATAGAGTAGAATGGAGAGCTGCATCAGACCAGTCTCAGGACTGAAGACCACAACAATAACAACATCTACGTACATGAAGCCACCGTATGTTGTGTGGCTGAGGATACCCTGTACCAATACTAGTCATTTCCTTTCCTGTTCCACTCCCAAATAAAGCGGGGGCAAACGACTGTCTGTATGCATACGTACAAGAGCTAATGTTTGTAATCGTACCTTAATGGCGCTTACGCGAATTTTTTTCTGGCGGTAATAGAATCGTTCAGCAATCAGGCTTAAATATCAGATATCTAAAAGAACGTCGCCTTCCCTCCAATGATACCCATTTGAGTTCCCGAAGTGTCTCCGTAATACTTGCGTGTTGTTCGGAGCTACTGGTAACAAATCTAGCAGCCCGTCTCTGAATTACCTCGATGTCTTCCTTTAAACTGACATTGTGCGTATCCCAAACATCCGAACAGTACTCAACCAAGGGTCGCACGAGTTTTCTTAATGTCGTCTCCTTTACAGATGAAGCACACTTTCCTAAAATTCCTCCAACAAGTCGAACTCAGCCATTTTCCTTTCACAGCTACAATCCTAACATGCTCATTTCATTTCATATTGCTTGACACCGGGGCGTCTTGATATTTGAACGATCTTGATATTGAAACGACGTGACTGTGTCAAGCGAGACACTATTAATGCTGTACTTGCACATTTCATTTTCCTACATATCTATGTTAACTTACATTTTTCTACATTTAGAGCTAGCTACCATTCATCACACCAACTAGAAGTTTGTCTGACTCATGTGGTATCCTCCGACAGTCATGCAACAAGGGAACTTTCCCAGACCTATTCCACGTGCTTGTACCATCGTTAACAGTTGGCAGTGTGTTACCGTGTCAAATGCCATACAGAAATCGACGAATATGGAATTCTCCTGTTTCCCCTCCAACAATGGTTCACTGGATCTCATTTGAGAAAAGGGCTAGCCGAGTTTCTCACCAATGGTGCGCTCTACAACTGGGCTGATTTGTGGACAGAAGCTGAAGTATCGATTCCTGTATGTGAATCGTGTTTTATAAATGTTTCAAGAAACCGGAAGGAAACCTGTATGAAGTAAGTGAGCATAAAATGTTGAGTACACTACATCGACTTAATTATAGGCACATTAGTAGCTAGCAGAGACATTAATGAGAACCTCAGTACAGTAATTGTCCAGGAGTCTCCTGACACCACTTAAATGAAAAACAGAAAATATTTTTCTTCACTTCGAATGGGAATTCGAGCACATCTAAGAATAAGACTACATTATCTGGTTAGTACCTCAAAAAATAAGACACAAGATCGAGTACTAAAAAGAAAATGTCAGTGCTGTTATATAATTTCCGCCAGTGACCATAATGGGATTCAGCTTAAAAAATAAAGAAAAGCATTATAATTACAAACCGTTGACAAACAGAGTATGAATACAAGCACAGGATAGCAACTTGTTATCCTCCGGCACTAAATATCTCGTCATCTCTTTAATACATGTACCTCACTAGAGCCAGTATTGCCTGTTGTTTGAAAGCCGATGTACACTTTAGTTTTTTTTTTACGCTACACAAATTTTTAGCACAAAATCGTGGAAAAATATTTCAGATCAGAGGTCCATTAGATTGACTGCATTAAGTCTAAACGAAACCGTTGTGTCAGCCGCTGAAAAATTTCGACATTCGTTTCAGAAATCATAATAAAAAGTACAATAATATTGGATTCTCTACGAATCTCTATAATATCGCAGGAAGAGTTGAATATCTTGCATAAACTAACAAAGACGGACTTATTAAAATTACTAGATGCAGTAGAAATTTGCACTCATAGGAGGACACAGACAGAGGTAATCAGAGAAATAGCACACCACTAATTAAAATTCATGTTTAGAAGAGAGAAATAGTGCTTTACGACAGAATGTGACAGATAAGTCAAAATCAGAATTACTTGTAAGGAAATATTAAAAAATAGTAGCAAAAGTAAACAGGGCGGGGTATGGCTTCCTTGTGATGGGCTGGTGGCTCCGAAGAAATGTTCATTTCGCAGGGCGTGGCATGTGCCCATAACTCTTTCGCACTTCTTTGGTAGACGTGGTACAGTTGTCGTTTAGCTGACACTTGATGGCATTCTTTTCTAGAGGACTGCCCACAAAACGCAAGATAGAATTATGTTTCTATTATAGCTGATAAATATTTGTGTTTATAAATACGAAGAGAAATGCTTCTTAAAACAAGGAAAGTATTATATGCGCTCGTGCTTCGAAGGCTGTGCTAAAGTTGTTCTGAAAGCGTTAGAAATTTGGATGTAATGAATTCAAATGTATCTAATTGCATATTTTATTGGAGTATTCACACTTCTACCGACAGGGTCATAATATGAAATTTAATGTGACGGGAATATTTTCAGCCACCTTCATCTCGTTGTGGGCCAGCCGTAGCTTAGAGTTAAGAGATCAGGTTATCCTCACAACCAAGCACCGTACTTTTATAAAGTACAAGCACCAAAATTTTGTTTGATTATTTCAGTGTCTAACACATGACACGGTATTTCTCGAAGACCAACATACTGTAATGGTGCAATTAAGAGTGCAATTAAGAAATGAAATAAACCTTATGCTCCTAAACGGAGGAACAATGACGCGAATCGGGCCATCACACCAATCACAGTGGGCAGTAGATGTAACAATCACATCGATCAACCTAGCCTGAAAGATGTCAATGTCAGTGTTAGACGAAACATTGTTGTCAGACTACTTACCTCTTCTAATCATGTTATCGACTGAAGGCACTTGTCTTACAATAATCTAATCCAAATATCAAAGGGACCTCAGAAAGGCAGACCAGGAAGTTCATAGTCGACAGGCTGACTAACGTCTAGCACAGGAGAAGAAAAGCGGTGACCCAGAACGAGACAGCCAAAATGTGTTCAAAACCATCGAAATTGCTTTTCGAAAGCGACGGAAAGCAACACATATACGATGTTGGGAATTCTTCGTGTGTCGGAATGCGGAATGCCGGGAGGCAGTTACAAAGTGCAAAGGAATACTTCGGAACCATGCAGCAAACGTTACATGGGAAAATTATCTACATAACTAACACATCATCACAGAATCATAACCAATATTTAAAAGAAAATAAATCAACCTCTGGGTGTCCTTGAGTTCTAAATTAAACAAACGCTGGTGACCAAAATGAGCAAAAAATGAATGAGTTTCAAAATAAATAAAAGCATAAGCAAATAGAAATTTATTACACAAGGACCTGTCAGAGACGATCTTACTCGAACTTCCTCCACCCAGAGCTACGGCGTAGTCAAGGCAGTGACACCCAGGAGTTATTGTAACCTCACAGTATGCATATATGGGAGGGCTCGTTACTTCTTAGATTTGTTTTCAGATGTTATGTGAGCACAGATGATACTTGAGTTCAACTGAGAACCAATGTCCAGCAACGTTGCCTTCAGAAGCACCGATTGTGACGACCGGATTAAAAACAATCTTGGCGCTGCTGAAGCATGTTTAACAAACAGTGTACTTGAAGACTCGAATACTGACTGGACTCTCAAGCACTAAAGGCGCTGTAAATGCGTTGCAAGCAACGCAATAACAGCCCAAAATACAAAAGACAATCCAACGTTTGGAAGGAACAATGAAATATTCACATGCGTGTCATAGCGAATTGCGACCTTTGCGGCACTGAAATAGCTGACAAATTATTAGTGAAAGAAGGGATTATCATGGGCGGTACGATGAGATCCTATACTCAGATCTCGTAACCCAATTCAGGAAAGCGTTCGGAAATAGTTGGCACCATAAATGGAAAATACCTAGCGCTACCAGAAGACATTGCTGTACACAGGGTGAACCCGAAAACTTCCGACAAAATTTCTTAGGTTCATCTCAGGTATATTTTCGCACTATTTTGATATTAGGGAACAGTGGTTTCCGGTGGCTATAAACCCGTCCTACCTACTCTGCGTGAACCTTACGGCTGCTTTCTGACTCTATATCGACGGGTGAAGACAGTTTTACTAAGCGTTTGTGAATCTAATAAGTCGTTGGAGAGCTCTGTGAGAGCTCCGACTGTAATTAACGCGTATGGTCGAAATCAGTATTCTCTCTACATTGTATATAATGCACTGATAATAAAAATACACTACCCCGTCATATTTCCTTACTATTTCAATACACAACGTGTCCTCCCTAACAACACTTCGCCGGCATGAATTAATCTGAGGTAATGTCCGAAGTAGTGTTGGAGAGAATTGACACCATGACTCCTGCAGGGCTGCCCATAAATCCGTAGAGTACGACGGGGTGGAGATCTCTTCTGAACAGCACGTTGCAAGACATCCAAGACATGCTCAATAATGTTCATGTCTGGTGAGTTTGGGGGCTATCGGATGTGTTTAAACACAGAAGAGTGTCCCTGGAGCCCCTCTGCAACAATTGTGGGCGTGTGGGTTGTCACATTATAATACTGGAATTACTCAAGCCCGTCGGAATTCACAACGGAGATGAATGGATGCAGGCGATAAGACAGAGTGCGAACGTACGTGTCACATGTCAGAGTCGTATCTAGTCACATCAGGGTCCCAATAGAGTCCAACTGTACAGGCCCCGTACTAATACAGAGCCTCCACCAGCTTGAACAGCCCCTGTAGACATGCAGGGTCCAAGGATTCATGAGGTTGTCCTCATAACCGTACGCGTATACCCGCTAGATACAATGTGAAACGAGACTCGTCGCACCAAGCAACATGTTTCCAGTCATCAACACTGCAATGTTGGGGTTGACTGGCCCAAGCGAGGCGTGAAGCTTTGTGTCCTGCTGTGACCAAGGATACACTAGTGGACCTTCGGCTCCCCAAGGCCATATCGATGATGTTTCGTTGAATGGTTCGCACGCTGACACTTGTTGACGGCCCAACATTGAAATCTGTAGCAAATTGCGGAAGGGTTGCACTTCTGTCACGCTGAAAGATTCTCTTCATTTGGTACTGTTCTTTCAGGATCTTCTTCCGACCGCAGTGATGTCTGAGATATCATGTTTTACCGGATTCCTGGTATTCACACTCGTGAAATGGTCGTACGGGAAAATCCCCACTTCATCGCTAATGCGGGGATGCTGTGGCCCACCGCTCGTGCGCCGACTACAATAGCACGTTCAAACTCACTAAAATCTTAATAACCTGCCATTGTGTCAGCAGTAACCGGTCTAACAACTGCATCAGACACTTGTTGCCTTATATAGGCGTTGCCGACCGCAGCGCCATAGTCTGCCTATTTACGTATCTCAGTACTTGGATGCGCGTGCTTATGTTTCTTTGGTCCTTCAGTGTATTACGAACTAATAGCATATGATGAAGTAAATCCTAAGTAAAATTAAGTTAATTGTAATACTGTTTAGTACTTAAACGATGTGAAAGTTGCCAAAAATGTCAAATGTGTGTGAATTCCTATGGGACGAAACTGTTGATGTCATCGGTCCCTGGACGTACACACTACTTGAACTAACTTAAACTTAAGCTAATAACAACACATACACCCATGCCCGAAGAAGGACTCGAACCTCCGGCGGGAGGAGCCGTGTAGTCCATGAAATGGTGCTGTCGCAGTGAAAGTGAGCAGCGCTTCTATACGAGGTCTCGACGTAAAGAGACTGGAAGATAAATTAACTCTTCTGCTACATTTCACAGCTTAATCCCAGCTTAAGCTGTGTGAATTTAAATGAGGTACTATCGTCTCTCTCCATCATATGTTCGCAGAACAAAAGAATTAAAGTACTTCTAAAAGAACTCATGAATCCAGAATAGTAATAGTTTTGGTATTGTCAAATCATCGCAAACGTTAGCTACAAGAGAAATTATTGTTGCCGTTGTTGTAATTAATAATCGGTGCAATCCAACGATGTATTGCCTTACTGGAATATTAACATTGCTCCTTTAATGAGTACATTTCAGTCTAACATTTCGTATGAAGAATATTTTCGTGTGACATGACAACGAAACTGGCGACCGATAACTGACTTGTGAGTCACTGAATTTGCCAATGATACTGCCTGTCCTATGTTGGGAAGTTCTCTGGAGCTGGCGCTTTTCTGTTTTCGGCGATGGCAGAGCTGTTGCTAGATTTCGATGGCGATCTTGTTAATTAGCTAATTTTATGATCAAATCCTAATAGAATCCTTTAGCTGCACCGGCGCGCCGTTTCGTAGTAAAAGACAATCTACATAAAACTTTAGTTTCCAAGAGGTTCGGAACCGGAATTGTCAGGTTAATAAATTTAGCGTACACAGATTTACCACTTTAATGACAGCGGCTCAAATGGTCCAAATTGCTCTAAGCACTATGGGACTTAACATCTGAAGTCATCAGTCCCCTAGACTTAGAACTACTTAAATGTAACTAACCTAAGGACATCACACACATCCAAACCCGAGGCAGGATTCGAACCTGTGACCGTAGCAGCAGCGCGGTTCCGGAATGAAGCGCCTAGAACCGCTCGACCACAGCGGCCGGCATAACGGCTGCTAATATGCTTTTAAATACTAAACCGCCGGGAAAGTGTTTCACACAAAATTAATTGATCGGAAACTTGGGCCTTACACTGTTAAAACACAGTTTTGTATAAAAACATTCACAGTTCGAAGCACCGAACACTATCGATCGATTTCCTCTGGTAAGTCCATAGGTCGGTTAAATCTCATAGTTTCTTTGCGGTCGAAATAACACGATAATAGGTCACTGTTAGATCGAAGAGGTCATGGTGTGTTTACGACCTACGGAAGCGATTACTTCAGGCTGTCGACTGTTTCATGTATTTCAGCATCTTCGTGCCACCGGATGCTGCGATGATCTTCTAAAATCTTTTGCACAGATTTCTTCTCTCTTTTTCCGGCGTCTTCAACTCTGGTGATTCCTCTCCTGCGTTGATATTCGAAAAAAGGACTAATTTAGACTCTCCTGTCCGGATAAAATAACAGTGGTCTGAAGCTTCCAGAACTATACAGACAATGTATATGATTGCATTGAAGATAATACTACAGCTCAGATCACTTTACTAACATGCCAGTTCCGCAGTACAAATCAAAAAGCACACAAACAAAAGGAAATAAATAAATAAATTTACAAGAAAGGAAATTTATGTCTATGCAACCTTAAAAATGCATCTGTAAAAATTAGTATGAAGGCTGTTGCTTACTCCTCGAAGTAGTGACTTATAGCCTTTACAGATTAGTTTCATTTCATTTCTTGCTTCTTATTTATCAATGTGTCTGTACTGCCCTGAAAATTTCACAACAACAATTCAGATGTCAAAGAAATGCGCTGTGTCCTTGTTTGGAAACGAACATGTTACCATTACTCAAGGTTCTTATTGTTGACAACATTTGGGTGGTAGGTAATTATAAAATGGCCTATGTTTTTCTTTATGTCGTTATGAACAGACTCTTGAATTGCCTATGTTTGCTCTCCATGTATCTTCACCGTCTATGGGAGCCGGAAAACTACTTTTGATCTCACCTAGAAAGCGATGGAGAACATACTCGCCGTAATCTCTAGCCTGCAAGTCCATATTGCTCTTTGTGCTCACTGAAAGAAAATGCCCCTGTCTGATGTTTACTCAAGAGGATCAGAAACTATGACTAAAAGCAAAAGTTTTGAGATTTAACTGATTGATCTATTCTGTAGAAGTCCACACACACAAAATGTCGGTCCCAGTATTGTAACTACCATCCCTATCGGAAACAGCACTATAACATTTCAGAAGCGGCTTCTATGGGAAGTTCCAAGCACAATGGTCTATCGACCGGGCTTCTAATCACCAAAAGTTAACTGCTCGCCTTAAAAGTGGAAAAAAGTCTCGCCACTTGCCCCGTGGTTTTGTCAACATTGTGGGCGGCATATAGACAGTTTGCTTCCGTGAAATCTAAGCGATCCAGGATGGTATACAGTCCTCACGAATTCATTTCCTACTTTTACAGAAAATGCATGACAGCCTGTCCAGCGCTGACGTCATCCGAGGCACAACACAGGCGGGGATTTGACTGACACGGACAGTTTATTATCTTGGCGAGAAGTGTGTCCTGACACTGCTCATCTGGCTGTATTTATATAGGGGCGCAGCGGACCGCTAAACGGAACTCCTGCCATCAACCGTTCTGGAACGGGTAGCAATATTTAAATGGCCCCTTTCTCGGACATGTTTTAATTAAGGGCTCTGCCGTTTAACAGTTTACAATCTTCTTAAATTTTGATTAAATAGAATTAAGTATAGCTACTGAAAAAAAAATTATTTCGACCGCATTTAAACTTTGTCGGCTACAATTTTTTGAACGAAACTGACAGTGAACAAGATCTCTGAACCGCCTCTCTAAGATTCCTTGTATCCATTGTTATTTACTATACATCTTGAAACTTGGGACAGCTCCATTATTTGACGAATGTAATCGAGTGCTGTAATTGGAGCTTAATATTATAAATGGAAATGATACTTTATCTACCATGAACATGGACGCTATGATTCGAAATTTGATTCTTAGTAAATAGCTTGAAAACTAATAGGGGTAGCTTTTTGGTGTAACATTTTTTATGAGTTTAAATGAATCTGAGGCTATATATGAATTTCCCGTTTTCGGAGTCTAATATTTAGCGGTTTCAGTTTCTCGTAAGATTGCCGATTTTAATCAAAATATTGCTGTCATGAAGGAGAGACTTGTAACTTTTAATTGTGACATACATTTGAATATTCTGACCAGTTTTCCACTTTCTAGTGTTATTATTCAGAGCCACTTATTTTTTTCTTAGGATCGCATATTTTGCCTAACATGTTCATTTGATCATTCTGAGACTTTACAGTGTCAACATTAATACATTTAAGCATGCAATGATGGAGAATGCATCGAGAAGTTATATTAATTTTTAATTTCACTCTTAAATTATTGTGCGGTCCTTTGTGTGTTAAGCACAGGCACATTATGACGACGTAGCGCTGGTAGTAATGAACTGTGGTAAGCCCAGGAGCACTCGTTCGCCTCTGTACCTCTTACAATGATACAGCGTTCAGCCTGGTTCTGTCCCAGGTTTGCTTTTCCATCAGCGTTTCTTGTTCCTTAGTTGTGCTACAAAGCTGTATGGACAGATTTACTAATGTGAAGTGAACCGACAGCCAGGTCGTATGTGGGTTCACTGAGCGCAATGGAAGAGTCGTAATGAAGCTACGCTGGGCTGTTCCCCCTGTGATGTTAGGCACTTCTTTGCACCTGGCGACTTCGAGAATGGAGGATTCCGAGTTACAAGGATTTCATATTACAGGCTCTTTTCACTATTCTGAAGGTATTTGCGTAGGAACTAATTTAATTGGAGTAACAAACTGAAAGAAATTGTTATTACATTACTAGTCCGTTACGTGCCAGCCCCTTATCCCTTTTCTAGAAGTGCTGCCACATGTGAGGAACCCTCGTCAGGTTACATCTAATTTAAATGGTAGAAGAGCATGTCGTACCTTAGTACAGTACTCATCCTTTCGCTTCTAGCCAGCCCTGTAATAGAAGTTTAATATATTTTATTATCCCATTTTTAAATGAAAAAATTCACTTTTTATGTGCTGCAATCTCTTTCTGAAATCACTCCAGAAGGTGAAGGTTTTCTCCAAATGTGAAAACATGTTTCCAAGGTACAACGTGGTCATATAGCTGACAACAAGTATTCTGTTGAAGTTTAAAAGGTATGCAATTGAAGAAAAATATTATCAACATTGTGTTTAATAGTCGAACTGCTAAGATATTACTCTACTGCACACCAATAATCGGTAAGTAAAACCAAATTAATCAGAAGTACTATCAAAAACCAGTTACATGTTAAACTAACACAGATTTAAATTTTCAAGGTAGGTAAAATTCTTGAGGCATTAAAGAAAGTCACTTCACTTGAGCTATCGTATGTTCCATGATAAAAGACCCTCTTCTATTTGAAGGTACGAGATGATGCACGACCGACGTAGAATGGCTTAAGATTTAAGCATGTTACATAAATAGATCTAAAAATATATAGTATTTTTCACGCCATAAAATTCTGTACCTGAAGAGTGAACAATACATTGAAAACAGCTACAATATATAATACAGTACTCAAATGTGTGGACAGCGAAATATTAAAAAAATTCTGCTTAAAACATAACTCCTTGTCTAACAACAACAAAAACTGTGGAAAATGGTGGAAACTGTTTATGACGGTCTCTAGTGCGCATTTCTGTAGAGCTGACTACAGATCGTCAACAACGAATAGAAACACAATTCTCTAGGAACAACACTCTCCTCTACTGTAAAATATACGGAGTCATGGAAGAGTCTTAACTCCTTAACCTAACGTAAGCTGCTACAGCCCTCAGTTTGCATTTTGAGTTCCACCTAAATTTCACTTTTAGAGTGATTATGGGAAATCAAAAAATTAACCCAAATGCCTCTATGGAACTTTGAAGTCACTAAAAAGCCAACATCATGTCACCACTGTGGTGCTATTTATCTCACGAGTGTCAAAAGAAAACAAACACCCCAACGATTTAAAATCCGAAACACAGAATCGCCTCCGAAATACAGTCCCAACAGGCTTCGAAATAATATATTTCGAACTTTCACGTGGTATCATTTTGTCAATATACCATATTGGTCTCACTTCACACTTCTAAAATCATCGGTGTAGTGATTCCATATCAATCATCCATATGTGAAACAACCTTATGTAGGCACAGAAGATATTTGGCATAGTAACAATCGAAATCATATTGTAAATCTACACAGTTAACTTCTCTTGCCACACACTTTGAGCATCGGTCTAAGAAGCTCTGGAACACTATGGCAAGGGCTTAGTCTGTAATAACACTGTTTAGATCACCGTCCCATTCCTACTAATAGATTTAGTGCCTTCCAATTGCTTGTCACGTGGATATATTTCAGTTGTGGATGAGAGCATTGAGCCCTGCGTGGCTCGTGTTCCCGCCATCATGTATTTTACACCCTGTTCTTAACGTACTTCCACCTCACTACGTTAATTTAAATTACTACTGTCACTGAGTTGCTGCTTTGCTTGACTGTGAGCGGCGTTAGCAGCGCGTATCGATATATCCCCTTTCGTAGTATCTTTGCTCGAGACCGGTTCACCGCTTGGTGCAACCAGCGATGGCTCAAGGTCAGTCCCTCCAAAACCCAGGCGATCACTGTAGGCAAAACCACCCCTTCCTTCCGCCTCCTTGATTTCTATCTCACCATCTATGGACGTCCTATCGCCCTCACGCCCACCCTCAAGTACCTTGGCGTCACCCCCGACTATCGCCTCTCCTGGACCCCTCATCTCCGGACAATCCAAGCCAAGGCACACTCCTCAAGCTCCTTTCGGGCCGTACGTGGGGTCTGGACCCATCCACCATCCTCCACACCTATAAATCCCTTATCCGCCCTATCCTTTGTTACCCCCATCTGGCCTGGATCTCCGCCCCTCCTACCTTTTATAAATCCCTTCAAATCCTAAAACGCCATGCTCTCCGCCTCGCCTATCGCATCCATCTCCCCCCCCCCCCCCCCCCGAAGCGGATCCTGTACGATCTCATTCTGTTCCCCCACCTCCTCCTTTCCTTGAAAGGATGCGGATCCTGTACACCTCCCGCAAACTCGACGCTCCACACCCGCTTGTCTCGCCCATCCTCTCCAACCCCGCCCCCTGCCGCACCTGTATTCCCACGTCCCACCCGGTCTCCATCTCTCCACCCTCCTTACCCTCTCCCAAGGTGGCTTCCCCCAGCTCCCCCTCCCTGATGATGTCCTCCTCCCCTCCATCTACCCCTCCTATCCACTTTAATCCTCCCCTCCCCCACTTCCTGTGTCCTTTCCATTTGGCACCCTCCCTCCCTTTTCCTCCGTCCCCTTCCTCCACCCCTCTTCCCCCGGGCTCCCCCAACCTCCCACCCCTCCCCCTATCTCCCCTGCCCATGGCATCTGCCCCCCTTCTCCGTCTCCCATTCCCCTTCATCCTCCTCCTCTCTTGGCAGGTCCCCGAACTCGTATACGGTTAGTGAACATTCGCGCGCCGGAGATCGATGCCTTGTGTTTCTGTGTGTGCCGCCGTTTTGTGCTTAAGTGGTTCAGTGTTATTCGTTTTGTGCACCTACGTTCACATGTGACACTTTTCGTCTATGTCTGTGTCCAAGTGTCTGAACAACTTTTATCTTGGACTCTACGCCCGTGAACGGCTCCATGTATTTTAAAAAGTGTTTTTCTCCGTTTACGTGTCCACTGTATTTTTATCTCACATTGTCATAATTTGTATCTTGTATGTTTCTCTGCGGCCGAAGAGCGTCGTAGTATGCTGCTGCCGGCCTGCCTGTAAACAGGTTGGAAAATAACAATAAAGAAAAAAAAAATCTTTGCTCGACTGCTATTACTTCCCGGTCGTTGTCTATTCCGATCGGGAGTTTGGGTAGCGAGTTCGGGCTGCCAGTCAGTTGGAACACATCTGAAGCGCAGTCCGGACTTGCCAGTCGGTGGATTGCAATGCGCCACTAGTGCAGTCGGGTTGGAGAAGCAGTGAGGCCTGCGGGGACATCGCCCGCCCGACCGTGGCCGCCACGTATCACTTAAGCCGGGCCTGACTTTTGGTGGATTGTTGGTCGGTCAATTGGTCCGAGGACATCTCCGTGCGGCGTAGTCGACTGGGCCGCTGGCGGTCTCTGCGCGGAGTCTGTGTCTGTGTCTGGAGCTGTCGGATCGGTACGAGCATCGTCGCTCGCCGACCCTGGACGTGAAAGTTAAGTGGTTTTGAGCATAACGTTCTTGGTTCCGGCGTTGCTGTAGTGGAGGTTTTCCTGTGAGCAACAACGAGAGAAGTGTTCGAAATAGCTGCCATCAGGTGGAATTGATCAAATTAATTTATCCATAGTTAAGTGCACCAGCGGAATTTTCTGCCTTGTGGCCGTTAGTGTTCTGGTTATCTGCCCTGGCCGGTGACGCAGTTTTTAGGCAGTGTGTTTTCCTCACCTGTTGTTGCTGCCCAACATGGTGTGAAGTTTTGGCAGCTCAGTTCACACACGAGTATGTTTGGGGATACCAGTGATTCTTGTAATTTTTGGGGGTCCTACAATTCTCGTGTACTCCGTCGCGGCAAGCAAGCGGTTGGTCGGTCGGTCCGTGACTGTCCCTTGGTTCGGTTATCACGAATTAAGTGTAGTTGGACTCACCAAGTGTCTCGCCTGAGTGAATGAGGGCAGGCCGATCTACTGGAGACTCCTGAGTGCCGTTCTCTTAGTTATCCTTCTGGCAGTGTTAATGTTGTTGTAATTTAACTTTATTTTGTATTTTTAATCTGGCAAGATTAGCTGTGGGTCTTCAGCCCTGGAACATGTTCTCAGAGTTTCCTTCAAATCCAAACATTATCGTATTCTGCTCTTGAAAGGTTATTGTAATTGCCTCTGAAAGATTTTGAAAGTTATTGTGGGCCTTGTGCCATTGGTGTTGCAAAAGGAACTTTTTAAACTTAATGTATTGTTTCACCGATTGTTGCAATATATATTTCCTTAATTTGCAGAGTTTAACGTTGTGGCCTTAAGCCATCTTATTGCGTTTGTTTATCTCTTTCTGTGCACCTTGTTGGCCATCAGTCCTGTTAGCATCTTAAAACCTTGTGACCGTGTACCTTCAGTTATCATCATAGTATATCTGGAATTTTGAAGATTTAATCTGGCGGCCTTCAGCCGCTCCGCATGCTCTTCTCACGAATGTATACAAGTTATCTTATTCGTAAATTTAACTGTGTGTCATGTCTTTTCAAAATTTAACTTATTCTGAAGCGTCTGTTTAGAGGCCTTCAGCAGCGAAGCAAATTTAATTCTTTCAAAAGTGTATTTGTGAACCAAATTATAATAAATTACAATTGTGAAATGAATCCGACCGCAACTCCCTTGGCCTTTTCCACAATCCTAATTACCTGTTAGCCCTGCGTGGTTTAGGGGCGTTTCAAGCATCTAGTCTGCTGGGGTCAAATCAGCATCGTGTGGAGGGAAGGGTTGGGAAAGCACGTATTAGAGGACTGTTATACGCTTTTGGCACTGTGCATTGGAAAACTGTGGAAAAGAACCAACGCGCATTTTGGGGAAGCCATATACTCGGAACAGTCTTTCGCCAACGACTGAAAAAAAGGAAACTTCTGCTGCAGAATATTTCGAATTTAATAAAATGTTCTAAAAATAGAAAAACTTGTTTTATTCAGTGATTACTTCCATTTTAATGATAACTAATAACAAAGAAAGCACGGTTAAATTTAAAAAGTAATATCGTCAAATTGTCGATTAGTATAGTCTTTTCGCGGATCACTTACTCACTTCTCCCAGAACACCAGCGTTCCATGGAAAACAGTTTTGGTTAAACCATATTTGCTCAAGAAAGAACGACACTTGTGGCTCGTGCTAAAAATCTGTGCCGAAACTTACAGGATTGTCTATATAACGTATCTGAAAGAAGCAAGTGAGTACTATAGTAAAGATGATTTCAGATTTGTGGAGTATTATCACGCTTCACAAGTAGTAGTATGAGGGATATCAAAAAGTTTCCGTTGGAACACTGTACAGTCAAGAATCGGTGTGCCAGCCATATAAAATCACAGTGATCATTAAGGCAGACATCCCACTGACGAGTGAGGTTGAAGATACCCTCTTGGTAATACACGTGAAGAAGTCCGTAACTACCTGCGACACGTCCTGGTCCGACATAATTCGTCGCATCTTCGAAGTCTTCTTAAAGGAACCGGAGGCGTTATAATGTCATGGGGACGGATCAGGACTAAAGGGCGGGTGCTTGAGCACCTCCCATTAGTTCGCCTACTTTCTGTGATACGACGTTTGTGATATGGGGACGTACGTTATCATGAAAAAGCTTAATCTCTCGTCTCATTTTTCACAAAGGTGGTTTTCGACAGACGTGCTGCTTGTATACATTCTTCATTCTCAGTGGATGTATACCGGTTTTTTGTGTTTGAAACAGGTTTATGGAGACACTTCTCTGAAAGAACCAACGGTGAACAAGTGGTTAAAAAGGATCCGAGATGGCCGAGAAGAAGTGAACGATGACCCTCGTCCGGGACGCCCGTCGACATTGAGTTCCGTTGCAAATATTGAAAAAATTCGGGCTTGTGTTCTTAAAGACCGTAGATTGACAGTCAGAATGATTGCTGATGAACTGTCAATCCCCAAAACAATCGTTCACGAAAACCTGACACAAAAGAAATTGTGTGAGAAAATCATACCGAAGCTCTCGACGCCAGAACAGAAAGCAAAGAGGGTTGAGTGCTGTGATGGTTGATTGGAAGCAGATGAACGAGGGGACTTTCTCAACCGAATCATCACTGAAGACGAGTCCTGGTTTTACGAATTCAATGTGGAGCTCAAATCTCAAAGCAAGGAATGGAAACTAGCGGGAAAACCGAGAAAATCAAGGTCCAATGTGAAGACAATGTTGATTGTTTTCTTTGATTCTAGGGGCATTGTTCACAAGGAATTTGTCCCTCCCGGCCAGAGAGTGAACGGAAATTTTTTACGTTGAAGTTCTGAGACGTCTCAGAGCTTGTGTGGCCCGAGTTCGACCGGAGTTGGCAAACGCCGGACAGGTGGATCCTTCATCACGACAATGCGCCCGCTCACACGTCGCTCGTTGTGCGCGAGTTATTGGCGAGAAGCTCAACCACCGTGACAGACCACCCGCCTTATTCACTCTATTTCGCTCCGTGTGACTTCTTCATGTTTCCGAAATGCAAAATGATGCTTCGGAGGCGGCAGTTGGGAGTTGTGGAAGCCATCGAGGCGGAAACGACACGGCAACTGAACATCACAACTGAAGACTTTCAGCAATGTTATCAACAGTGCAAACGGCGTTGGCAGAAGTGTATCGCGTCTCAGGGCGAGTACTTGGAAGGAGGCCATATTGTAATACCTGAATAACTGTAAAAATAAAGTTATTATTCAATTTTTATACGTATTTTCCGGGCAAACCTCATATACTCGCATCGGAATCGTGCTGTACTGCATGTATGCTGCAGCAGTGTCCTCAAATGGAAGGTTTTTGATGGTCCGTCATGAAAACTGAACTCGTATGAGTGATATTAACCAGAGGTCCCGTAGAGCGTTGACATTTGTTACAGACAGAGAAATATATATATATATATATATATATATATATATATATATATATATATATGAGAGAGAGAGAGAGAGAGAGAGAGAGAGAGAGAGAGAGAGAGAGAGAGAGAGAATATCACCGATCACCGATGCTAAACAAATTCTAATCGCTGCTTATTTATGTTGCAACAGTAAATTTTGGAAATTACTTACTAGTGGATTCTCGTTTCGTAAGTTTCCTGTGCCACAAAGTACATTTGTGTTCGTGTGCAATGTGTACCTTACTCTCTCGCCGTTGGATTTTATTAGATACCGCACTTCACAGATTAAGCACCCTCAACGAGGATTAATTTATCACCTCCGGTGAAAAAGAGCCTAATTTGATGAAAGACCCTCTGCGTTTGCTAACCGTGAAACTTAATACGTCATTAATCTCGGCCCGCCCAGGGGACCCGACGAAAGCAGAGTGCGAGTTATGGCGGCCGGTCGCTGCGTCTGTTAATGGCGAACGCGGGAAACGAAAGACTGGGAAGAGGATGGGGGGGGGGGGGGGGGGGGAGGGTGGGCAGCAGCAACAGTAGCAGCCAGAGGTGCGAAGAAAGCGGGCGCGCCGAATATCCCATCTCGGCGACAAACAAGGGGTACTTTCAGGCAGAGGAATCTCATTAGTCTAAATAACACTCTGGAGCTGCGCCAGTGGAGTGGTGTTACGTGAGCAATATTTACAGCGGCGTTTCCAACAAGCTTGTGTCAGTAGCATACTGCATCACTTTGAGTTGAACGTATTAGGTCCTTAAAGAAGAAGGAAAACCATCACCGTGTAAATTGGCTGGTACATATTCTGTGGTGTCACCGCCAGGCACCACACTTGCTAGGTGGTAGCCTTTAAATCGGCCGCGGTCCGCTAGTATACGTCGGACCCGCGCGTCGCCACTATCAGTGATTGCAGACCGAGCGCCGCCATACGGCAGGTCTAGTCTAGAGAGACTAACTATCGCACAACAGTTTACAAAAATATAGAAAACACTGAACTTACTACAATATCTGGAGACAAGAAAAACCGCATTCCAGTCAAGAGTATTGCAGCCCACGCTCTCATCGATGGACCTTCTGTATTTCTTGGATGTTCACTGAAATTTAGCTTGGATATAAACGACACGTTCTCTCATGGAAATGGATGGTTCACCGTTGCCATAGTAAGAGGTGGTAGCGGAGGTTCTAGTGTACCTGGACTTGAAAGTTTTAATGATAGAGATGCATTTGCCTACCGTACCTACCATATGTTTCAAATTGCAAATAAAGACTTTGGTAAATCTGCTTATGATTCTACTTCTTCACTTGTATTGTATATACGTAACAAAAGAAAACTCAATCCCAATGAATCTGTATTTATGTGGATAAAAGAGAAAAGTGTATGTGAATATGTAAAATTTGTTGGTAATTGTACTGTATATTTTAAGTTGTACAGCATACTTTGCTAGCGATGGTTCACTGTCTACATACGCTCTCATTTGCAGAGACGACAGTTTAGCAAAGCCTTCAGCTACGTCATTTGCTACGACCTAGCAAGGCGCCATATTCAGTTACTATAATTACTTCAGGAATGTATTCTGAACAGATAATATTGTGAATCATGTACCGTCAAGAGCGTTAAGTATCAAACTAATTTCGTCCGTTTTCTGAATTCTCATTCCTTGTCATGTTGCAGACCTGACGTCAGTATGGTTTTTCCCTCCTCACGCCAGCCTGCGTGAGCTAAAACAAGTGCATTTCGGCCTCCACTCGTACCACTTCTGCCAACACAAAATATTCCTTCGTGATCCTGTACCAGATTAAAGCGGACAATACAATCTATTGGGAGGCTTCACGTAGCGACGCGAATTTTCTGGGGCATTTCCTGTTTACTGTCGAATTACGGCAGAAAAGCTTTACTCAGATATCGGAAGACAATCATGAGAGGTTTCCAGGGCCTTCTCATTGTGGTGTGAAGTAGCAGTTACCGGCGTCAGTCCTTCATGTGCGCCGGCCGCTGTGGTCGTGCGGTTCTAGGCGCTTCAGTCCGGAACCGCGGGACTGCTACGGTCGCAGGTTCGAATCCTGCCTCGGGCATGGATGTGTGTGATGTCCTTAGGTTAGTTAGGTTTAAGTAGTTCTAAGTTCTAGGGGACTGATGACCTAAGATGTTAAGTCCCACATTGCTCAGAGCCATTTGAACCATTTTTTGAACCTTCATGTGCGGCCGCAAGACTGCCTCATCCCCCAAGTGCCCACTTGAGTTATGGCACGTCCTGTTGATAATGGATGTCACCCAGAATACTGGCTTTATCGTTTACCATGATAAAATTTCCTACCTTCTCAAAAGAATTTCTGTCCGACCCATACACTATAATGCTACTGCTTCTAGCCACTTTGCTCTGTATCAGCCAACAGTAAAAGACCATTCAGAATTAGTACGAAACTAACAAACTGTTTACACATACTTGAACGCATTATAGGGAAATTTATGCAGCGTTGCACTCCATTCCAAGCTTAGAGACATCTTCACGTTTAATTAAATTACAGTGAAATACAGACCATTAGCTCCTGACAGGAGTTAATAAATATCAACGGGGACAGTTGAAAATGTGTCCGGGACTCGAATCCGGCAGCTCTGGCTTGCATGTCAGACGCTCTGCCCGACTGAGCCATCGAGGACACAGAGAACAGTGCTACTGCAGGGACGTATCTCTAGCACGCTCCCCGTGAGACCCATATTTCCCACTTACTGTCCACACACTACATTTGCACTGCCCCTGCCCACTATACTCATAACTCGCGGCAGTCAATCTACCGATACCCGTAAGCGTTTGAGCAATGTGAGTGCATCCGCACTGAAGAAGATCATTGGCCAGTGAGTCTTACTATATGAAGATGGTATATTTCTTTCAGACATGTCCGAAAGAACAGATAACATCTTCATATGCATACATATTTTCAAGTTCGTCTCGTAGGCCAAAAACATGCTGTTGCCCCTGTAACACTGTCTGGATTGATGACAGAGAGCATAGCATTCTAATCATTCTCTGGCTGGCTGTCGTCACGCGCTGGCTGTGCAGTTTGAAGATGTAAGTGTCGCTTCTGCTGGTGACGTGAGGAGTTAGTTTTATGTTTCAGAGTCCGTACTCTGAAGAGCTACCATTTAACTGATTCTTTGTGCATCTTGAATGCGGAGTTCATTGGATTATTTCGTCTTGTTTATTTGAAAGTCCGAGTTGCGCAAATGAGGAACTAGGATTTTGTTCGTCTTTCAGTCTTCCTAAAGATGTTAATCGAAGTCCCACATCATATGCTTCAGTATTTCATATCAGTTAGGGCATTCAAAATGTTGGCGCTACAATTTTTTTTTTTTATTCATAACAACGATTTACTGAACAAACGAATACAGATTATATTACAGGCATTCCCCGCCAATATCTGAGAACTTTTTCCATCGTTCTTTCAGCTCCCGTATTTGCCTAGCAAACCAGTCTTTGTGGTATCCGAGCGCCACTGGTGGACAATTGCATGAAGTTCGTCATTGGTGGCGCACCACTGTCTTTGAAACGTCCCCTTAGAAAAATCAATGAATGACTGTGCTGCTAAACCCCTTACGTTATTTGATTTTCAAACAGCTGAGCAAACCTGAACGTACTCAGACATTTCTCTCTTTACTTATTCTGATCATCACTAAACTGACACACAATATATTAAGCGCAACGCAATCAGTCTTTCAAAAATCCCTACAAAAGAATGGCCCTGACTATAAATAACCTATGCCTTCCATGAATCACTTACCTCACAAAAATCTTCGTTACTCGAACTACTGCAATACAGCGAGCGCCAATACTGCCACCTAAATAGAAGATTCTAACTACTGAAGGCACAAGACACTGATAGGCGTACTAAGCAAATGAAAGATTTTGATAGAGAACAAACAATGCATTTACCTTAATAGTGTTCTAAAGTCATAATATACATATCAGTTCATGATATCCAGTAATACAAATTTACTCTCTCTGATGGACACACGTCCAGATCATCCGCTCTAAAAAAACCCGCCATCTCACTCCCCCATTCACCACTGCTGGCGGTTCACCTCCAACTGCGCAACGCTACGCGCTGTTAACATCCAACAGCCCAACACTACAATAGCAAATTCCAACAATGCAAACCAGCCACAGACTGCACACAGCACAGTCAGTGATTTTCATACAGAGCGCTACGTGGCGTTACCAATATAAAAACCTGAACAGCCTACTTACGTCTTTAATGAAACTTCATGGATTGACCTTTTCACGTAATTTACAATATACTGAATAATCGCCCCCCCCCCCCCAAAAAAAAATATTATCGAGTGTATGTTACTCAATTGTAGTTCTATAATTACAGTTCTGAATGTGGGATTTAGTAGTACAATCAAGTTTATTAGTTTAAATAACAAATAAATTCAATGTTCAAAGATTGTGACAACATGCGTCTACTTCAAACATATAACAAAATTTCCATGAACAATAGGTTGACAAAGTTGAAGTGGGGTCTATGAAATGATTGTAGTTGCCTTGCGTCTCCTGTTAGTGCGCTAGTTAGACTAACAGACTGCTAATTCGCTAAATTTTGGAACAGTAATCGAGTAACAGAACTCATCTCGAGGACCCCACGTGTAAATTAGATCTGCTGTGGGCTCTCTGCTGGCAGGCGCTGTGCTGGGGGCGTCAAAATAACTGATTGAATCCCTACTTTGTTGGAGCTCCCAAATACTATACCAAACCCCGATCTCGCTTCGTGTAGAGTCAGCTATCAGCGATAGGCGGAAAATTGCCCTGCATTTACGAATGCTGACCGAGCGAAGAACTGCGGCTGTGGACCATGTTCTGGTGAGTCACCGAGTCGAACCCGAGTTTGCTGAACAGCTGTCCGGATCAGCGCTTACAAAAACTCTGTTCTGGCTACCGAGACATGAATACTCTTAACTCGACCATCTCTGGACTCTACTTCACATCATCTCTCTCCGATAGGAATAGAGTTCCTCCAGAATTCCGATGTCTACTCCAACTCCCAAGATGCATTGACCCCATCAAACTACATGGCTGTCATTAGTGGCCAGTAGCGGACCTTAGTGTCAATCAGAAATGTAAAAATCTCCGCACACAAGCCATCGAAAGCACCACGAAAAATGCTACTCCAATTGAGAGACATGATGCCGAAACTAGCGGTGCCTCATACGTCAGCAAACATTACCAAATGTCCGCCAGTCAGCTTGCTCTTTTTAAAGTATAAGCAGGGGGACAGCAGCCTGAGAAGTGTTACCGATATAGCAAACTGCTGTGCCTACATGAGGAGCCGGCTTGGCGGGCGCCACACCTGTCATCGATCCGTAATGCTAAGAACGCAACGTTACAAAGCCCGACCGCCATGGCCCAGGAACCACAGTACCGAAGTGGCTGATTCCACGTAATTATTGCCTTCCCTCTGGCTGAGTGAAAGCTTAAAGTGTTTTTGAAAGAGAGCACTTTTAACCACTGTTATTGTCACCTGGGCCCTACCTTCCTGGAGCCCAGCAGACATGGCAGCACACAACTGCCCTGCCCCGCACGCCTCTCCCACACAGATGTCCACCAAGAGATCACGCAAAGTGTAGCAAATGGAATAAGACCCATCACCTGATTTGATTTGAGTAAAGAGTAATTAACGCCTTTGATACACGATCACTTTCTTATCGTCATACCCGACAGTGAAATTAAAGAAAATAATGTGAGAGGACAAGTCAAAAGGGTTGGGTGTGTCTCACACACGGTGGCAATAGTCTGGCAACTGACATGTGGCCACATTGTTGGGTTGGAGTATAACGCCATGGCCCCATTTTGCGTGGTGGCGTTGTTGAATGTGTCGGCGGAGTTGGTTCAGTGAACGGCATATCCCATTACTGTTCAGCATCGTACTTGGAGAGAGCCAATCCACAAGCAATATCCATTCCTAATACTCGCCATTGTTTTCTACACGAATAGTCACAACCGTGACTTTTTTGAACAGGGGCTCCCACTCTAGTTCTACTGCACAGATCTGGCGTTTCTTTTCTGGAATCTCGTTGAAGAACAAATGACTTGTTGAAGATGTCCAGTCTCTCAAAGAACTCCACTGCATCTGCACTATACTGTTGCACTAACTGTTGGTGTATCTCCAAGTGGTTTTGTTCCTGCTCAATGGTGATTGAATAGGTACCCATTGGGCATACATCTCCTTCATCTTAAAATCCTCATGAGTAAGGGTGCGGAGGGTTTCCCCTAATAGATCTGTTGTCTCCTCTAGTTCATTAGACGTGAGTCATCTGTGCCCCAACATCAGCTCATTGACTCGATGGGCTTGTTTGGTTTGCAGTGCTTTTACGTTTTTCAGCACAGTCCCTGCCGTCTCTGAAATATGATACCCAACGAAATACGAATTTGTGACTTGGTGCTGTTTTTTCACGTATGTCTACTAACCCCTTAGGGATGTATGAAGCAGTCACTTCTCCCCTCCTGAGAAACCACACTGGGCACTTGTTCCCATGCTTGTCTGCTACAATGTTCAAATGTGTGTGAAATCTTATGGAATTTAACTGCTAAGGTCACCAGTCCCTAAGCTTACACGCTACTTAACCTAAAGTATCCTAAGGACAAACCTCCGCCGGGACCAGCTGCACAGTCTATGATTGCAACGCCTTAGACCGCTTGGCTAAGCTACAATGTTGTCTTGCCGGTGTCCACCACCGTATTCACAAGCTGGAAGAAGTGCTGCTGGAATGTGCCAGTTATGGGAAGCAGCAAAACCGTTTCGTGGCGGTAACAGTACTATAAGCATACACTGACGCCTGAGGATTTCCTGTTTATCAAGTGTTCTCTTTGACCCGAGGTTTTCAGTTGTGGCTGTGTAATACGCATGTTATATCATTCATCATATAGAGAATTGGTTGAGTTCATACCCCTTGAAAGGTCTCTGTTGGATTCCTTTCATGTCAATTTCTTAAATCTGTTGTCATTTACGGCATAAATTCCTCTTCTAAATTTACTGTGGCGTTTCTGACTATCTGCGAGGAGACTGAGCAGTGGAACGTGTTA